>NC_069499.1:1229086093-1229386093 GCF_027579735.1 Bombina bombina
CGTTGAGGCCTCAGGCAGTTTCCACAGAGAAAGGCCGTGAACACCCCCCCCCCCCCGGTATCTTGCAAGCCGGGTATGCAGTGCTTTGACACTGATGTTCTTAACCTATAGGGAGAATAACTCTTTAACATAAGTACCTACAGTGGAGCTTTGTTTGGGCCATCTTTTGTGACAAGGGACATAACACATCTGACACATTTACAATGGCGCTAGATACTGCGCTGATCCTTAGGGAAATGACAGCCATGCTGGATGCCCACACTAAAGAAATTTGTGCAGTATTTAAAGAAGAATTTGCCTCCCTAAAAGATATGTGTGCCGAAGCAAAGGGAGAGATACGGCCTTCACTAAAGCTACCTACTAAACCTATTACATCCAGGATTCAAGTCCCCATACTAAATCAAACTACAACAACTCACCAAAGTGCAAACATGGCGGCTGCGAGTGAACCGTTCGACAAAAGTATGATGTGGCCAGCTGCTCTGACATGGAGAGCCACATTAACGGGTTGCACTGAGAGCTGCGGGGTTGAATCAATAGGAGGAGAGGTGCCGCGGCTGACTCAACGGATCGAAGCTACCAGTCTGGATCCCCAGAGGCCTGTGTCGTCAGTGGTAGCTGAGGCGTCTGCTCTCCACATTTACTGCACAGGATATGTCAGCAGCTCAGATCCACTTAGGCCTGCGATGTACACCACAGCCGATGCGCTTACCTACAGTACTAACAGGAAGAGGTCTGTAGTAATGCACCCCCTGTCCGGTCATACACCCATTAAGGACTTATCTGGGACTCACTGGCCTGCATTAGAAGTACTGGGTTCACTCAGGGAAGCGCTATATCCTGAGAACTCTGTCAACGTAGATCTCAGATCCTTCAGAGACCGGCACTCAGTGAAATCCTTTGTTTACTGGATAATGGCAGCAGCTGTAAAATTTGAACTCTTAGCCACTTCCCTCGCAACACCTGGATATCTGCCTGCACTAATGAGAACCGGCATATGCTATCGTCAAGGTGTGGGCTGGTGCCAGATTTTTGATCCTGGGGGCATGACATGATCGTCGGGACTGGGGTTTTCAGCCGCTACTTGAACGATCACAATAGAAAGCCCCAGGTCATGATAAGGGTTCTGTATGCTAGGAATTTGTTCTATCTTTAGGGGCTAAGTATAAATAAGTATTCCCCATAAATGCAGAATGCAGCGGTAGCCCCCTTGGCAAAGAGGTGTTATCTATAGAGTCGCAAACTGAACTAAACTTCCATGGCTCATAGCACCGGATAACTTAACAGAGCATTGTACATATTGGCTGGTCTATATACGTTTTTGTGGACTCTCATGCTTTGTACCTAACATTCTAATATTATTTATTAAGTCTTATGTTACCATACATTGCTTGAATTATTCTAACTGCTACTATGTGCCAGACCAGCCTTCAATAAGCACCGATTCCAAGCTGTCATTGTCCATTTCAGCTTCAGGCAGTCAGTTCTATTACTCTACTACCATGTTTATCTTATACTATATATGTTAGTTGACTGGATAACCCTCCACGTCTGTTAATATTCCCTGTAGTTAAGAGCTATAAATCCCTCCTATAAATAATGGTATGCTCTCTCCCACCACTCCTTTAGTTGCCATAACTTACAAAACCCTCAGGTCTCACGCAAGGTTTAAATAACAAGGTTATGTCTTGATAAGAGCATTTTTTTAAAAAAAAAATTTAATTTTTTTTTACAATGGTAAGTGTGCAAATTGTTACCCATTCTCCCTAACCATGGCTATTCTAGTATACTCCCATTTGTTGCTTCACAATTGCAATGTTTCACATATTAATGGTCCATGAGTGGCCATTTGAATCATTAGATTTCCCCCTCAATAATATTTAAATTTAGCAGGGACCAAGAGTGTCCTAATGTGTGGATGGAGGGAATTATTTGTTATAATGAGGTTCTAACTTTAGCATGCTCCAACACATCAATAATATTTATTTTCATTGTTCAGATACCAAAAATACTGTACCAATCAGTCATATGTCTCTATCTACGTGTGTTGTACATGAATATATTACTGTAAATTGTTATTTCCTCAATAAAAAAAAAAAAAAAAAAAGCATAGGTTCTCCATCCTAAACCTAAAGTCTGGTTCCTCCGTAGCCGGATGCCTAGAGGCTGCAGATTCCGACCTAGAGAGAGAGGCCTCCGAAGTATCGGAATCCTCAGCATCAGCAGATAATCTAGTCTCAGATACATCCAACGGAGTAGATGACCCCTGGGAAGGATGGCAATGTTTAACCTTTCGCTTGTGATTAGCCGGGCGAGGTAAAGCACTAATGATCACAGATAACGCCGTTTGCAACTGCTCAGCAAAATCGGGCGGCAACATGGCCCCTCTCAAGGAGGATTAGAAGTGCACTGGGGAGCTGCATGTGTAATTGGAGATGAATAAATGGAACGTACCATACGGGATGGAAACCCCTCATGGGTGGACGGCTCAGTGGTACTAAACATTTTATTTCTTTTAGATATCTCTATTTTGTCAAAGCATCTGGAACATAGTTGAGCAAGCCGAGATACCGAAACCTCCTCACAATAAACACAGGCACTAGATTTAGTTAAAGAGGGAGTACCCTCGAACATAGCAGAGTCCCCCATAGCTTGCACATTAATAAAGACTACAGAAAAGGAATAAATGGCACCTTTATACTTCCAATGGCCGGAGCACTCACTACCTCCTATGACCCAGGCCCACAGAGAAACTTTGTAAACGTCTCCTGCAACCGACAGTCAGGAAAAGGAGTCACATGGAGTACCGTGCAGGACCTCCCCCGCAGCCAGGAAAAAAGCATGCCAACTAAACAGGCTGCGCAGAAATCAAGGAAAGAAAAAACCTGACTGTTCAACATTGCCAGAGCCACATCTCACACATGTCGCAGCAAAAACACAATAAAACACAATCATGTATACATCCCCCCCTGTTCAATAATCACCTTCCGGAGATATTAACCCTTAATTATATACAGATAAAGGAGCCACACTGTGACCCTGTCTTCTTGCGTTATCATTATAGATATAGAGATTGTAAGTTCCCACGGGAAAGGGGCTCCCAATTCTTCCTGTATTTGTTTGTTAAATTTTGTCTGGTGTCTCATACTGTACTGTCCTTTTATCTTTGTTACCTATGAACAGCGCTGCGGAATCTGTTGGCGCTTTATAAATAAAGAATAATAATAATAATAATAATAATAATAATATAGAAAATGAAACGATCTTACCAGAATCAACGCCGTGGAACAGGAACACGGCCTCTCAAGTTTGACAGTGTGTAGCGTCGCTTCTGACATGGACTTGAGTGTAGAAAGCAGACAGTGAAACTCGCCAACACCGATTGCTTAAGGAGCTGTAAATATGAGTCTGGATGGTTTTGCAGAAAGACTCTCCCTGCATCTCCAAACCCTAACATTCGTCAATGCTCTCACTAAAAGGCTGACAAGACTACTTAAAACTCCAGTCCCATTCCGAAGAGTACTACCCTCCATAAGAGACTATTCCGAAATCTTCCGACACTTCTGTGCCATCCTCCTGCGACGAAAGGCAAAGAATGACTGGGGGATGAGGGGAGTGGGGGAGGTATTTAAGCCTTTGGCTGGGGTGTCTTTGCCTCCTCCTGGTGGCCAGGTTCTGTATTTCTTACAAGTAATGAATGAAGCCCTGGACTCTTCTCATATTAGATGGAAAACAGGTTTGATATAGTGCGAAGGTAACAGTAATGTATCAAAGTAAGTTTGTACAGCATAGAATGGGTTTACTTTTAATAATGTGCCCTCACTGTAACAAAAAGTTAAGCATCTTTATTTAAATAGTAAACTTACTTTAAATACATAATCTAGTATTTAACAGTATATCACATACAAATAACACTACATACACATGTACAATAACACCACAATCCTCCAGCTCATATAGGTTTATTATTAATGTACTAGTTTCCCTATTATATTGTAGACAGAGGTTCTGTTTCTTATGACACATGTATTGCCATTTGATCACTGCAAAAGGAATAATATATATTACACCTCTGCTGTAGATGCTTTTAATATTCTGCCAGAGTCTGAGAACCATCGCCTCTCACAGTGAAGTATAATAAAAACGGCTCTTGGCGAGACTACCTTCTAACAGTGATTTCATCCCTTTAGAGCATTTTCACCGGCGATCTCACTATATATCACTATTGTGACAATGCTTAAAACATCATCTAGGCCTCAGAGAGAACAACTTAAAATTAACATTACTTATCTCTCATAACCCCCCACTGGGAGTGTAATTTCTTTTGCTCGCTATTTTTTTTTAATTTTTTTTTAAATAGCTTTTGTGTAGCCAAAATGTAAGTATTGAACATGTCAGCATAGGTGGGGATACCCACCTATGCATTAGCAGCTATTTCAAATTGCAAAATAAAAGGTAAATTAGCTATTTCTAAATGGTTCAAAATACTCCAGCATATATACATATACACACACATACAACTATATATATACACACAATTATTTGGATGCACAAAAAATTGCCTCATAAATGGTCTCATAGATACTAGATTTTGAACAATTTGTTGAAAGCTTTGTTTTACATGGCTGTGTGTTTGATATTTGTCAGTATGTACACTGGTGCTATCTAGCATAGGATGATATGAAAACTCATGGAAGAGATGTTGATATAAAACCAGACTAATGTGATCTTCACTCAGATTTTGTGCTGTGTTTAAAAAAGGTAAATCCTCAAGCGGCCACTTTTTTCATAGAAAAAGCTTTGAGGAAAATATTGAGCTGGTCAGAATCCCCAAGGCGAGTGCTTTAAACTGGAATCCTCAGATACACAAAGTGAAAGCTTCCAAAAAAGATGCAATTTACTTTTAGCGGAGTCTTTAAAGATTCCCTAAGGGAGAGTGCTGCCTGTTTAGCGTTCATGCACATCATAGGCTAAAGAGCGCAGAGTTTACTAGCCCTTGTGAAATATCTTATATTCTCTAACAACTGAAACTAAATGTGGAATATAGGGCAGACGTGCTTCCCATTAGTATAGAGCACCTCATACAATGTCTCTTACAGGTTTAAAGGGGTTGAGAGTACCAGAAAGCAAAAGTGAAATAGGTTTCATCTAAGAAGTATGTAAAATTCTGCAATACATAAACACCTATATAGTATTTATGTGCTTTTATGAAAGAATGTGAATTGACACTGAAAATATTGAGCACAGCTTCCCACTCCCTCGTAGAGGCAGAAGCTTTAACTTCAAAACCTGAGTTCTCCAATCCACTACCAATACTCCTCCAGCCTCAGTTTTAAAGGAACATTAAACACAAAGGGCTACATTACAATTGGGAGATATCAATAGCGCTGGGTGAGTGATCCATATCATGATCCTTTGCTAAGAATAGCGTACAATCTGGTATTAAAAGTAAATGATAAAGGGGGGCGGAGCCAGCTTTGAAGATGGACGGTCGCACATTACAGCAGCTCCGGCTGTATTCTATATAAAATACAATTCTAGCGATCGTCCAAACTCATTTCCACAGATATTACTGAAGCTCAGATAGCTTGCTTGTTCCCGGTCAACTACCCTTGCAGAGAGAAACCCCACGGGGACAGATCTTCATAACCCTGGTACGTGTAATACCGACAACAGGTTTCTGAGCAGCCATCTTGCGGCCTAGGCAACATATATAGCGGGAAGTGAGACAGACCAGAAGCTACTATTTTACTCCCTAGCTGAGAGCCTAACACCCTGCCAACCTATGGAGACTGCAGAGTGTATTTTGGAGGAGATGCACAGCCTGATGGGTGCAGAGAGGTGTTTGAGCACTTACTTTCCTTGCCGCCTCAACAGACCGCAAAAGAGGTTGTAGCACGCGCTGCCCACTTACTTATTCCCATATATGCTCCGAAGAATATGGGCGCCCTGCAGTCCCAATGCTCCTTACCAGATTGTCATCAGCTGCAGAGCGTCTCGGAAACAAAGCCACTTACGGAAACAACCCGCGGGAATATGGCGGGCACTGTGGACAAACCTTATGCAGTAGTTCGCTCAAAGATCGCAAACATCGTTACTGTAGCAGATCACAGTATCCTGGCAAAAAGTCAAGCATCTTGCGCTATGGCCTGCAGCGGATCTTGTGTCCAGCCACGGGGGGATCGGTTTAGTGGGACAACATCATGGAACGGCACTTACCCCATATGCTCACGGCTGCTCTTTTATCTGGCCAAGTTTTTACAGAGCCCCTTATGCATCAAAGGTCAACTTTCCAGCATAGCAGACTGGGGAATGGGCTTGGCCTTGCGATCTGGTGTGGGATAAATGACTCCTACTAGTTCATCACACCATGGCAGGGGGACAGTGTGTCTCTGTGGTCACCCTGCATCAGTATTACAAGATAAGTTTGTTCTGCGCCTGGAGAATTTGCGCAATATCCTAGACATTAACATTAACACATTGCGCTTGCTGCACATATCCCTCTAGATGCCTGTACTATAAATATGTCTACTCCCATATTATGGAGAGGATCTAATTTCACATATGTATATACATCCTGCTCTATACAGGTCTTATGGCTGCTTGCTTGCTTCTATGTACAACTTGTGCTTAAATTGTTAGCTTCCTTTTCACTTGGGGAGCGAACGCTGATGCAACTTGTAAACTGAGAACCACTGTTATACATTAAGTTTGGTTTGTATTATATATAACTGTTATGGTGGTTTAATTCCCAGATTGCCTATATTCCTGTTTCATGTGCTGTATTTAGAAATGCTATACTTATGCTATTGCTCTCCTTACCTATGGTTTTTGTATATCCTGTTTACCGTCAGTTAATACCCTGTAGCTTAAATCTGTTATTTGAAAATGGAAGCAGATTAAGGTTTGATCTATAGAAAGTGGCAAGTGATATTTCCTAGATTTGCATTACTCTCCATAAATCATAAAATAAGGGGAACACTTCACTACATAGAACTGATCACCACCATAGTATAGTGTGGGATTCAAGCAAATATTGTGAAAAGGATATACTGAAGTGTACTGTGAATTAGAATATTAGAATTTACTCTGCTTACATAGTTAAATCGATGGTGGCAAAATGGCTATCTGCTTAAGTGGTTATTTTTAGTAGTTGTTCCTACCTTATTTGCAGGACTCAACATCCATTACCTCACATTGTTCTTAATATCTTAAGATCGCTACAATGCTCCTATTATATGCTCTAGTATTGAGGATATGTTACAGCATGAGTACTTGCTTACATATGTCTATACATTTAACCTTTCATGACAGGTAAAGCATTATGCTTGTTCCTTGTTTGTCTTTTAGCAACCTAACTCTTTACTGCCTTGCCTTAGAAATTTACTTTACTTTTCAACTTTACACTGAATACAGAACAGACAAGGTTTTGATGTTCACTCCATTTCATATTATGTGCCTAATACTAACAATTAAGTGAGAGCCATTATCACCGGGAGTTTCTATACTCTTACATTGCAGGGACACAGATGTAGGGTAAGAGGTCTGGAGATGCCTAGTTTACTACATAACTGTATTATTTAAGCTACTTTGTAATGGAGATGCTATCATAGTCTTTTTCCATCTCCTAGTCAGTCCCTTCTGATTCATAGTTTCATAAGCATATTTTTGTCATAAAACAAACCGCACTACCTGCTTAAAAGGCTAAAGCTACAATATACGGAATGAGAACAACTCGTAATCTGTTGCCGAGTCATGATTGGATCCTTGCTGGGTATAGGGCCCATGCCCAGGGGATAGGATCTAGGACAACTTAGGTATAGAAATATAGCCTTCCTTTTTTCTTTATGTCAACACTGAAATAATTGTAGTGTTAAAAATAGTTACAGCATTCTTCAACCCTTACTTAATAATTGCATGAGCGATTGTATTATATGTTTATAACTTTATCATCTCATATGGTTATTATTGCCCTGCATGTATATATTTTTTTTATATAAGGGGGTAAGCAATGTCCATGAGTAATCTAAATGAGAACTCCGATACCTCTCATCCCTCACCTAACAAATGCCCCGTTTCTAAGAAAAGTTTTACATTATCTCATAACTTCAAAATATCCATAAGGTTTCAATGAGCAGGCTGGTCCTGCACTACTTATACCAGACATTATCTCCTCTCGCACTGTATCTTAAATAAGTAAAGGAAATTTCACCAACTCCCTAGGTTTCGACAGCTAGGTTATATCCTACTGGATATAACATAGGCCTTACATGTAAATCGGCACTTTTTATCCCTGTATTTACTAGTTTTAACTGCTCACGAGATTCTCCATATAGATAGGATGTTTAAACAAGCTTGTTTTGTGCCTCCAGGCAACAGTTCCCCCTGTTCTTATATGAAGGCATCGCATATAGTGGAGTAACACTTTATCTGTATCCCTCATATCCTTAGTCCTGCATTGCCATTAGCCCGAAAACAAGGAACTTATAGCCTCACTAAGCCAGATAACCTACAGGTCTTAAATGTAACCCACTCCTTTCTAACTCCTCCTTGGGGTCTCTTAGGTGCCTATATTGTTATGTAGAGTAATATTGCTCCGCATGGCTATAGCCTGTTTATACCACTCATAGAACTTACTACATAGAAACTCTCACCTCCCCCCCCCCCCTAAACTCTAATGTGTTTCCTTGTTTAGGAAAACTAAACACGCGGCTTCTCTTGCCTATGCCGCAACCCTTACCATTCCTTTAATAGCAATTCTTACACTCTAATACAGTGCTGATCTTATCTTCCCCATTGGGATTAGTAAAATGGGTCAGCTACATCCAATCTTCACCTAGAATAGTAAGACTTTTTATTATACTCCCTCTAATGATAATCAAAATGTATTAGGGCCCATATGTGGCTCATTGTAGCATGAGAGGGACTTGCATCACCTAAAAAGAGGTTTCAGTTTTGCCTATTAATAATTATAGTTACTGTTACTTTTACTGTTTTGCGGGAATACAGGCAAATGTATGATTATACGGAATATGTATGTACTTCGTTTCAAAGTTTTTATTACATGTATATCTAATTTTTGTACTGTGTAATAACCTCAATAAAAATTACTAAAAAAAAAAAAAAAAAAAAGTAAATGATAATAAAGATTTAAAAGAAAATCTTAACAAGAGAGAGAGATCCTAATCCCAATTGAAAAGCGTAATTTAAATGTTAGTGAAGAACTCCATTATTTCACCTTCGGTTTAGGGCACCTTAGGCTTAGTGCTAAAGCAACAGACAAGTGAGTTTTTCAATACTCAATTATGTGAGGGATTTAGCGCACCTGCGCTACCCGACATCCAGATGTTAGTGTAAAAAAAGAAAATTTATGCTTACCTGATAAATTTATTTCTTTTTTGACACGATGAGTCCACGGATCATCTTAATTACGAATGGGATATTAACCTCCTGGTCAGCAGGAGGCGGCAAAGAGCACCACAGCAGAGCTGTTAAATAGCTCCTCCCTTCCCTCCCACTCCAGTCATTCGACCAAAGTTAAGGAAAGAAAGGAAAAGCCAAGGTGCAGAGGTGTCTGAAGTTTAAAATACCTAACAACCTGTCTTACAAGAACAGAGCGGGCCGTGGACTCATCGTGTCAAAAAAGAAATAAATTTATCAGGTAAGCATACATTTTCTTTTCTTTTTAAAGACACAATGAGTCAAAGGATCATCTTAATAACTAATGGGATCCAATACCCAAGCTAGAGTACACAGATGATACGGGAGGGACAAGACAGGGAACCTAAACGGAAGGCACCACTGCTTGAAGAACCTTTCTCCCAAAAGCGGCCTCAGCCGAGGCAAAAGTTTCAAATTTGTAAAACTTTGAAAAAGTGTGAAGAGAGGACAAAGTTGCAGCCTTACAAATCTGTTCCACAGAAGCATCATTTTTGAATGCCCATGAGGAAGCAACAGCCCTCGTGGAATGAGCAGTAATCCTCTCGGGAGGCTGCTGTCCAGCAGTCTCATATGCCAAACGTATGATACTCTTCAGCCAAAAAGAAAGAGAAGTAACCGTAGCTTTCTGTCTCTTACGTTTTCCTAAGAAAATCACAAAGAGGAAGACTGACGAAAGTCCTTAGTCGCCAGCAAGTAAAACTTTAAAGCCTGGCCCACGTCCAAATTGCGTTCTTTTTGAGAAGAAGGATTAGGACACAAAGAAGGAACAACAATCTCCTGATTAATGTTCCGATCAGAAACCACCTTAGGAAGAAATCCTAATTTAGTACGTAAAACTACCTTATCTGAATGGAAAATAAGGTAAGGAGACTCGTACTGCAATGCTGAGAGCTCTGACACAATGCATAGGCTCAAACAGAGCCCCTTGAATAACTGAGAACTAAGACTCCACGGAGGATTAACTGGTTTGAACACAGGCCTGATCCTGACCAAGGCCTGACAAAAAGATTGTACATCTGGGACATCTGCCAGACGTTTGAAACCTAATAGATAAGGCCGAGAGTTGACCCTTTAGGGAACTCGTCGATAAACCTTTCTCCAAACCCTCTTGGAGAAAGGCAAAATTCTAGGAATCCTAACTCTACTCCATGAGTAGCCCATGGATTCACACCAATAGAGATATTTACGCCATATCTTAAAGGTAAATCTTTCTAGTTACAGGCTTTACGAGCCTGAATCATGGTCTCTATGACCGATTCAGAAGACCCCCGCTTGGACAAAATTAAGTGTTCAATCTCCAAGCAGTCAGCTTCAGAGAAACTAGATTTGGGTGGAGGAAGGGCCCTTGAATTAGAAGGTCCTTCCTCAACAGAAGTCTCCAAGGTGACAGAGATGACATGTCCACCAGATCTGCATACCAAATCCTGCGAGGCCAAGCCAGAGCAATGAGAATCACCAAAGCCCTCTCCTGCTTGATTCGAGCAATGACCAGAGGAAGAAGCGCAAATGGAGGAAATAGGTATGCTAGACTGAAGGTCCAAGGAACCGCCAGTCTATCAGTTCCGCCTGGGGGTCCCTGGATCTGGACCCGTATCTCGGGAGCTTGGCATTCTGTCAAGATGCCATGAAATCTAATTTCGGCTGACCCTACTTGAGGAACCATAAGCTGCCTCCCATAAGTATGAGCGCACCATCTAAAGTCTGTAGACTTAAAGAAC
Organism: Bombina bombina; assembly: GCF_027579735.1. Classification (NCBI taxonomy): domain Eukaryota; kingdom Metazoa; phylum Chordata; class Amphibia; order Anura; family Bombinatoridae; genus Bombina; species Bombina bombina. The sequence continues at coordinate 1,229,097,253 of NC_069499.1, forward strand.
CTAGCAACAGCCTCAAACCCAGGAGTCTGAAAGAACTGACCAGTTTAAGAATTGGGCACCTATTACCCCTGGATCGCAAGGTAACCCTTGTAGACAGACAACTACCTGATCCACATACTGGTGAGGATAAATCGTCATCTTCCTGATCTAGCCCGAAGGCTAGATCTGCAATGAGGTCGAAGGGCAACACCCCAGTGTCGAAAGACTAAAGGTATAACCAAGGGTAAACCCTATATGGAGAAGACGACAGTCTACAGAGATCCTTGCAGGATCGGTCTACCAAAAACCCTTTAACAGGGCAAAGGTTGGGATCCTCGCAGAAAAGGTAGCCTGCACTTCCAAACAGATGACCCCACCCAAGACGGGAAGGAAAGAGACTCCGCCACCGCAAAAGTAATGCTATTAGGCTAAGGAGTCAACATCCGGAAGAAAACGAAAGTGAGGAAGCCAATCGTTCACACTCAGAAAACTATACCACAGAGGTAATTCACATCTCCCAACTCCAAAGGAATGGAAACTATGGTTTTCGGGTCCCCAGGGACCTTTAAGAACCATTATGATGTCTGAAAAAGTCAGACCCGTATCCCAAGCGAATAGCCAGAAAAGGCCAACTTAGATCGGAACTTACAACCCTCCGTCCAGAAGTGTTGGATCTACACACTAGGCCCCATACTTCGAAGTAGGATCCGAGCCCGGAGTCCATGACATTCAGAATCTGTATGATTCAATCAGAACCACGAGGGTGACATGAACCCCAGTAGCAGCAGAAAGCACCCGGACCAGTACCTGGCTGGTATAAGGACACTCCAGAACTGTCCTGAGGTCCAAGAAAAAAAAAAAAAAAAAAAAAAAAAAAAATCGACCTGAAGGTACGATAAGAACTAGAAAAAAAATAACTTTGTTATTCAAAAGTATGCAACTTCCGGGGAAGTGCACATGCAACCACAAAATCGCAAGTATTGGTTCCAGAGAAAGAAAGTTCCTAAAACTGAATTAAAATCATGAGCTTAATAAAACAAATCAAACACATCTTATCCATGAGAGACTATCTTCAATCTTCTGACACTTCTCTGACGACATCCTGAGACGAAAGGCAAAGAATGACTGGGGGATGAGGGAAGTGGGGGAGGTATTTGAAGCCTTTGGCTGGGGTGTCTTTGCCTCCTCCTGGTGGCCAGGTTCTGAATTCCCAAAAGTAATTAATGCAGCTGTTAAAGAAGAAAAGGGATTAGCACATAGCTAAAGTCTCTAGAGCAACAGTTCACTACTGGGAGCTAGTCAGACACATCTGGTGAGTAATTAATAAAAGACAAAATGTTTGTAGCTACCTATCAAAAATAAATTCTAAAATAATTAATTAAATATTAAAAAGTGCCTTAAAATGATATGCTCTTTATGAATCATTCAAGTTTAAATTTGACTTTCCTATCCCTTTAAGAACATTATAGTGTGCCCCAAACAGAGGTGGCCAACATGTGACTTGTGGATTCCAAAATGGAGAAAGACAGCTATTTTAAATGACTTGCACTCATTCTTCCAAACTACTTTCACTTATAAACCCACATAATTAAAGCACTTTGACTGTGGATATTACAGGGTTAAAAAATATATCATGCTGGGGTTTTTTTTGAGGCGATGAAGGCCATTTATGTGGCCCTTTGAATATTACTGTTCCAAACACAGAACAATAAACAGATGCAGCCTGTTCTATAGCATCAGTTGTAAGGCCCCTTCAGCTGCTATTATTCTGAAACGTAACGGATCTGTGGTAGAATGCATCTAACTTTTCTAAAGTCTATGATGGGGTTTAGCCATAAATATACAAAAAAAAAAAAAAAAAAATATACCAGTGGTAAGACCAGCCTTACATTTGTCATTAAATAGCAGATTTGGATTACGCCGTTGCACCACCTAATGGACATGTGTATCCATGCACCAAGCACAATTTGAGAAAGAAAGCTTTAAGAATTATTTTTTAAATAAAAAATACAACATAGAACCCATTTATGGTTTGAAGAAAACTGAATATCAAAATGCAAAGGCATTTTTGTAATCATTTTTAATACAGTGTCAACATTTTCTCTGTCTTTTGGTTTATGACTTTTTATATACGCATCCTTTTTTCTATTGTGAAATATATACACTAAGGGCTAGATTACGAGTGGAGTGATATTTATTGCTCACAAACGTAATACGAACTGAAGTCGAGCGTAGTTAAAGTTGAAAGTAAAAAATGTTTACTTACATGCTAACCAGACGCACACAAAGAGCTGGTTACAGTATAAGTTACAATACAACCACGTCAACGTACTCCCCCATAGACTTCAATGGAGCAAGAAAAGCGGAAAAAAACTTAACACCCTTACTCACGTGCTAACTGGAATCACAATAAGCCCCCAAAATCAACCCCTAAACTGCCACATAGCCACCATCAAAGACCCCACTACACTATTAACCTCTAAGACACCACATCGCAAACAACCCTGAAACACAACCCCTAAACCACCACATCCCCACATTGCCTAGTCTCCACTACACTATTAACCCCTAAACGAACACAACCCCCATTGCAAAGTATCAACTAACCTCTAAAGCCCCTAACTAGCTAACCCTCCTAACCTAACAGACCCTAAGTTAACAAAAATAAATCTAACATTTTAAAAAAAGTTATTACAGAAAAAAAAAAAAAAAAAGTTTTTACCAAAAATAAAAACCCCAGTAATGCCCACTTAAAAAAAACCCTATCCCAACACAAAATAAACTATAGCAATAGACCTTAGAAGGGCTTTTTGTAAGGCATTGCCCTAAAGTGACAGATCTTTTTCAACATAAAAAAATATAAGTCCAAACTTAAAGGGACAGTCTAGTCATTCTTTAGATAGGACTTGTAATTTTAATCAACTTTCCAATTTACATATAGATAACACTGTGTTCAGGCACAGGGGGTTATTTAAGATTTAGCACGACACAATGCTAAATGCAAGTCAATAGATAATAAACAGTCACAGTCATGTGACCAGGGGGCTGGAAGAAGGTTCTTAGATACAAGGTAATCACAGAGGTAAAATTTGTATTAGTATAACAGTGTTGGTTATGCAAAACTAGGGAATGGGTAATAAAAAGGGATTATCTAGGTTTTTAAAACAATAAAAATTCTATTGTAGATTGTCCCTTTAAAAAACAAAAAAGATAACTAGATAACAACCTACTCTAAAAATAGCATTTGATAGGGCAATGCCCTATAGCTCTTTTGCTGCCAACCCCCCGCCATCCCCCCAAAAAAAACAAAAAACACACATGGTACTCACCAAAGTTTGCAGCTCCTACACGCTCACCAATTGCAGTGCTCCTCTTTCTTCTGAACTTTTGTCCGATGTCCTCTTCATGCAGCCATTCTATTGGCTGATTTGAATTTGGAAATGAAAATCAGTTAATAGCAATGCAAAGGGGTACCTCACATTCAAAATTCAGTGTGCAGCGGGCGACCGCATGAAGAGGACGTCAGGCGGGAAAATGAGAAAATGGATGAGGATAAAAGACCACCGCCGCCAGGATAGAAGAGGAGCACCGCAGTTGGGGAGCATGTAGGAGCCGGATTCAAGTTTAGTGAGCACCATGGGGTGTTTTTTTTGGACAGCAAATCACCAAATTTTTAGAAAGTCTATTGTAGTATGGGCTTTTTTTTGTTGTTGAAAAAGAGCTAAGTCACTTTAGGGCAATGCCCTACAAAAGGGCAATTGCTATAGTTTATTTAGTGTTAGTAAAGGTTTTTTTATTTTTGGTAATTTGTTTTTTTCTGTAATGTTAATTTTTTTTGCGTGCAAGGTTAGGTTTTTTTATTTTTAATGTAACGTTAGTTTTTTGCTAACTTAGTGGGGCAGATAGCTGGTTAGGGGGTTTAGAGGTACTTTGCAATGTGGCGGTTACGGGGTTAATAGTGTAGCGAGGCGGTGTGGCGGTTTAGGGGTTGTGTAGCGGGGTAGTTTGTGATGTGGGCGTGTGGTGGTTTAGAGGTTAATAGTGTAGCATGGTACTTTTGCGGAGGGCTATGTGGCTGTTTAGAGGTTAATAGTGTAGGTTATTGCAATTTTTTCCTCTGGCCAAACTCTTTACATGAACTTTCAAGTTGTGTAAAAAGTTTGAGCATTAAATGCTATTGCATTCGAGCAATCGCATTTACTTTCAATTTGTAATAAGAGCAGACAATGCATAAATTTGTGGCAAGTTTGCGTGAACTAATTTGCAGTAATTTACACAGCGTGCCACCTCTATTATGGATTAAAGCGTAAACAAACACTTGTAATTTGGCACTAAGTAAGCACAACAAAAATGTATGCTTACCTGATGAAATTAATTTATTTTATGGTGGTAAGAGTCCACGAGCCATTACTCCTGGGATTCAACTCTTGGCCACTAGAAAGAGGTAAAGATTCCCAAAGCTCCAGTAGCACTTAATCCCTCCCATCTCTCTGGCATTCCAGTCTGACATATAGCCAAGAAAAGAGAAGTAGAAAGGTAGCAAAAGACAAAGTAGAGAAAAAATGGTGTGCAAACTAGAACTGCTGGCAGAAAAATATTACATATAAATGAAAATAGGCGGGACTCTTGGACTCTCACCACCATAAAATAAATCAGATAAGCATTAATATTCGTCTTCTATCATAAAGTGGTGAGAGTCCATGAGCCATTACTCCTGGGAACTAATGCCCAAAGCTGTGAAGTCCACAAGTAATTTGGCGGGACCAATTTTTTTTAAAGCAGGCACCTAAATACCAGTCACTGCTGCATTAAGGACTTTCCTACCAAACACATCAAAGTCGTAGAATTTAGAGAAAATATGTTACTACCTTGCAAATGTATTCAATAATAGCCTCTTTCCTGAATATCCAATTAGAGGAAAATGGATAAAAAAAATAAAAAATTACAGTAATGAGTTTTAGGAAAAACTATCCTGCTTTCAAGAAAAAAACCTTGGTAATCATGAGTTTAGTCAAAAATCTAAAGAAACGGATGTAGCCCACTGACCTTTACTTGGACCAAGAGACAAACAAATTAAAGGACCTTTTTAGCGGGTGCACCAGAAGCTAAAATGTCCAAACCATGCAAGTTCTAAAAGAGAAACCTGTACAGCTTGTTAAAAAAATAAAAAATGAATGTACCAAAGATGGAAAATTGGTTTAGAAACTGGATATATTCCGACAGCCTGAACAAAGCCTAGATCTCAAGACATTTAAGCAATTTTCCTGTAGTATGAAATAGAAAAAAGCTGAAATATGACACTCTACAGAGTTAGCAGATAAGTCATTATCTGAACCTACTTGCAAAATGAAGAATTCTTAAAATATGAAACCATGCAAAAGGAAGAACAGCTGATGCTGCATTTATCAGACCTTACACTTCCATACATTGAGCTACAGATGAGTTGGAAATTTAGTGTAGTTCTGAGAAAATTACCTTTTTAAATACTGGAGAGCGCTGCATGAAACAATACACACAGACAAATAAAATAAATGAAGACTTTTTTTTACTGTAAATACATGTAAAAACAATAAACAAAATGTTTGGAAACAATGTATTTGGGACCTTGTAGAATAAAGTTTGAGACATATGCAACAGACAACATTGGGCAATAAGTATTAAAGGGCCAGTAAACATAAAAAATGATGTTACATATTTCTGCACATAATGCAGAATTATATAATATTGTCTTAGCGACAGCTTGAAAAAAAAATCAAAAGATTTGAGAGATTTTATCATCCAAAGTTACACTTACCTCGTTCCCTATCAGGGCTCTTCTGAACACGTCTTTTTAAAAGCGGCTCGTGGGTGCGTTGTCTAATCACAGCGTGCCTAATCGCGCTACTGAACTAAATATTGCGCGCTCCTGCTATAAGAAAAGAGTGGAAGCACGCTACATTTAGTTCAATAGCGCGATCAGGTGTGCTGTGATTAGACAGTGCACTCATGAACCACAGAACCTGGAGAGGAAACGATTTAAGTATCTTTGGGGGATAAAATCTCTTAAATCTTTTGATTTTTCAATCTGTCGCTAAGATGTTAAATAATTCTGGACTATGTGGAGAATTATGTAACATTTTTTTACTGGCCCTTTAAAAGACCACTAAACACAGTAGTATATCATAATCAACAAATGCATAATAAATAGACAATGCATAAGCACTTAGTTTGAATATAATTTGTTTTTTTTTCTTAAAAGTTAGTTTTATTTTCCTTCCCACTGCATCATGTGACAGCCATAAGCCAATCACAAAATGAATATAAGTATATTATGTGAAACTTGCACATGCTCAGTAGGAGAGGTCTGTTGCATATTTAGATAATGGATGTGAAATGGCAAGTTGTTTAAAATTGTGTTTCATTTTTACTGTAATAGTCTTTCTAAGGAAAACCCTCCTTGTGTAGTAATAGTGAATAACAATGCACTGCATAAGAACTTACCCTTCAAAAGTAAAATGGCAGTTGCACTTAGCAACAAAAGAGCAGATGAGGAAAAAAACAGAATTTATGCTTACCTGATAAATTACTTTCTCCAACGGTGTGTCCGGTCCACGGCGTCATCCTTACTTGTGGGATATTCTCTTCCCCAACAGGAAATGGCAAAGAGTCCCAGCAAAGCTGGCCATATAGTCCCTCCTAGGCTCCGCCCACCCCAGTCATTCGACCGACGGACAGGAGGAAATATATATAGGAGAAACCATATGGTACCGTGGTGACTGTAGTTAGAGAAAATAATTCATCAGACCTGATTAAAAAACCAGGGCGGGCCGTGGACCGGACACACCGTTGGAGAAAGTAATTTATCAGGTAAGCATAAATTCTGTTTTCTCCAACATTGGTGTGTCCGGTCCACGGCGTCATCCTTACTTGTGGGAACCAATACCAAAGCTTTAGGACACGGATGAAGGGAGGGAGCAAATCAGGTTACCTAAACGGAAGGCACCACAGCTTGCAAAACCTTTCTCCCAAAAATAGCCTCCAAAGAAGCAAAAGTATCAAATTTGTAAAATTTAGCAAAAGTGTGCAGTGAAGACCAAGTCGCTGCCTTACATATCTGGTCAACAGAAGCCTCGTTCTTGAAGGCCCATGTGGAAGCCACAGCTCTAGTGGAGTGAGCTGTAATTCTTTCAGGAGGCTGCCGTCCGGCAGTCTCGTAAGCCAATCGGATAATGCTTTTAAGCCAAAAGGAAAGAGAGGTAGAAGTCGCTTTTTGACCTCTCCTTTTACCAGAATAAACGACGAACAAGGAGGATGTTTGTCTGAAATCTTTAGTAGCCTCTAAATAGAACTTTAGAGCACGGACAACGTCCAAATTGTGTAACAAACGTTCCTTCTTTGAAACTGGATTCGGACACAAAGAAGGTACAACTATCTACTGGTTAATATTTTTGTTAGAAACAACTTTAGGAAGAAAACCAGGCTTAGTACGCAAAACCACCTTATCTGCATGGAACACCAGATAGGGCGGAGAACACTGCAGAGCAGATAACTCTGAAACTCTTCTAGCAGAAGAAATTGCAACCAAAAACAAAACTTTCCAAGATAGTAACTTAATATCTATGGAATGTAAAGGTTTAAACTGAACCCCTTGAAGAACTGAAAGAACTAGATTTAGACTCCAGGGAGGAGTCAAAGGTCTGTAAACAGGCTTAATCCGAACCAAAGCCTGAACAAATGCTTGAACATCTGGCACAGCTGCCAGTCTTTTGTGTAGTAAGACAGATAAAGCAGAGATCTGTCCCTTTAGAGAACTTGCAGATAATCCTTTCTCCAAACCTTCTTGCAGAAAGGAGAGAATCTTAGGAATTTTTATCTTATTCCATGGAAATCCTTTGGATTCACACCAACAGATATATTTTTTCCATATCTTATGGTAAATTTTTCTAGTTACAGGTTTTCTGGCCTGAACCAGAGTATCTATAACAGAATCTGAAAACCCACGCTTTGATAAAATCAAGCGTTCAATCACCAAGCCGTCAGTTGGAGAGAGACGAGATTTGGATGTTCGAACGGACCCTGAACAAGAAGGTCCTGTCTCAAAGGTAGCTTCCATGGTGGAGCCGATGACATATTCACCAGGTCTGCATACCAAGTCCTGCGTGGCCACGCAGGAGCTATCAAGATCACCGAGACCCTCTCCTGATTGATCCTGGCTACTAGCCTGGGAATGAGAGGAAACGGTGGGAATACATAAGCTAGGTTGAAGGTCCAAGGTGCTACTAGTGCATCTACTAGAGTCGCATTGGGATCCCTGGATCTGGACCCGTAGCAAGGGACCTTGAAGTTCTGACGAGACGCCATCAGATCCATGTCTGGAATGCCCCATAATTGAGTTATTTGGGCAAAGATTTCCGGATGGAGTTCCCACTCCCCCGGATGGAATGTCTGATGACTCAGAAAATCCGCTTCCCAATTTTCCACTCCTGGGATGTGGATCGCAGACAAGTGGCAGGAGTGATCCTCCGCCCATTGAATTATTTTGGTCACTTCTTTCATCGCCAGGGAATTCTTTGTTCCCCCCTGATGATTGATATATGCAACAGTCGTCATGTTGTCTGATTGAAACCTTATGAATTTGGCCTTTGCTAGTTGAGGCCAAGCTCTGAGAGCATTGAATATCGCTCTCAGTTCCAGAATGTTTATCGGGAGAAGAGACTCTTCCCGAGACCATAGTCCCTGAGCTTTCAGGGATTCCGAGACCGCGCCCCAGCCCACCAGACTGGCGTCGGTCGTGACAATGACCCACTCTGGTCTGCGGAAGCTCATTCCCTGGGATAGATTGTCCAGGGTCAGCCACCAACGGAGTAAATCTCTGGTCTTTTGATCTACTTGAATCATTGGAGACAAGTCTGTATAATCCCCATTCCACTGTTTGAGCATGCACAGTTGTAATGGTCTTAGATGAATTCGTGCAAAAGGAACTATGTCCATTGTTGCAACCATCAATCCTATTACTTCCATGCACTGCGCTATGGAAGGACGAGGAACAGAATGAAGCACTTGACAAGAGCTTAGAAGTTTTGATTTTCTGACCTCTGTCAGAAAAATCCTCATTTCTAAGGAATCTATTATTGTTCCCAAGAAGGGAACTCTTGTTGACGGGGACAGAGAACTTTTTTCTTTGTTCACCTTCCATCCGTGAGATCTGAGAAAGGCTAGAACGATCTCCGTATGAGCCTTTGCTTTTGACAGAGACGATGCTTGTATTAGAATGTCGTCCAAGTAAGGTACTACTGCAATGCCTCTTGGTCTTAGAACCGCTAGAAGGGACCCTAGCACCTTTGTGAAAATCCTTGGAGCAGTGGCCAACCCGAATGGGAGGGCCACAAACTGGTAATGCTTGTCCAGAAAAGCGAACCTTAGGAACTGATGATGTTCCTTGTGGATAGGAATGTGTAGGTACGCATCCTTTAGATCCACGGTAGTCATAAATTGACTTTCCTGGATGGTGGGTAGAATCGTTCGAATAGTTTCCATTTTGAACGATGGTACCCTGAGAAATTTGTTTAGGATCTTCAAATCCAAAATTGGTCTGAACGTTCCCTCCTTTTTGGGAACTACGAACAGATTGGAATAAAATCCCATTCCTTGTTCCTTTATTGGAACTGGGTGTATCACTCCCATTTTTAACAGGTCTTCTACACAATGTAAGAATGCCTGTCTCTTTATTTGGTTTGAGGATAAGTGAGACCTGTGGAACCTTCCCCTTGGGGGTAGTTCCTTGAATTCCAAGAGATAACCTTGAGAAACTATTTCTAGCGCCCAAGGATCCTGAACATCTCTTGCCCAAGCCTGAGCAAAGAGAGAGAGTCTGCCCCCCACTAGATCCGGTCCCGGATCGGGGGCTACTCCTTCATGCTGTTTTGTTAGCAGTGGCAGGCTTCTTGGCCTGCTTACCCTTGTTCCAGCCTTGCATTGGTTTCCAGGCTGGTTTGGGTTGTGAGGTATTACCCTCTTGCTTAGAGGATGCAGAATTAGAGGCTGGTCCGTTTCTGCGAAAAGGACGAAAATTAGGCTTATTTTTAGCCTTAAAAGACCTATCCTGTGGAAGGGCGTGGCCCTTTCCCCCAGTGATGTCTGAAATAATCTCTTTCAATTCAGGTCCAAATAAAGTGTTACCCTTGAAAGGGATGTTAAGCAATTTTGTCTTGGATGACACATCCGCTGACCAAGACTTTAGCCAAAGCGCTCTGCGCGCCACGATAGCAAACCCTGAATTTTTCGCCGCTAGTCTAGCTAATTGCAAAGCGGCATCTAAAATAAAAGAGTTAGCCAATTTAAGTGCGTTAACTCTGTCCATAATCTCCTCATATGGAGTTTCTCTACTGAGCGACTTTTCTAGTTCCTCGAACCAGAACCACGCTGCCGTAGTGACAGGAACAATGCATGAAATTGGTTGTAGAAGGTAGCCTTGCTGTACAAAAATCTTTTTAAGCAAACCTTCTAATTTTTTATCCATAGGATCTTTGAAAGCACAACTATCTTCAATAGGAATAGTAGTGCGTTTGTTTAGAGTAGAAACTGCCCCCTCGACCTTGGGGACTGTCTGCCATAAGTCCTTTCTAGGGTCGACCATAGGAAATAATTTCTTAAATATAGGGGGGGGAACAAAAGGTATGCCGGGCTTTTCCCACTCCTTATTTACTATGTCCGCCACCCGCTTGGGTATAGGAAAAGCGTCGGGGGGCACCGGAACCTCTAGGAACTTGTCCATCTTGCATAATTTCTCTGGAATGACCAAGTTGTCACAATCATCCAGAGTAGATAACACCTCCTTAAGCAGTGCGCGGAGATGTTCTAATTTAAATTTAAATGTCACAACATCAGGTTCAGCTTGATGAGAAATTTTTCCTGAATCTGAGATTTCTCCATCAGACAAAACCTCCCTCATGGCCCCTTGAGATTGGTGTGAGGGTATGACAGAACAATTATCATCAGCGCCTTCCTGCTCTTCAGTGTTTAAAACAGAGCAATCGCGCTTTCTCTGATAAGTAGGCATTTTGGATAAAAGATTTGCTATGGAGTTATCCATTACAGCCGTTAATTGTTGCATGGTAATAAGTATTGGCGCACTAGATGTACTAGGGGCCTCCTGCGTGGGCAAAACTGGTGTAGACACAGAAGGAGATGATGTAGTATTATGTTTACTCCCCTCATCTGAGGAATCATCTTGGGCAATATCATTATCTGTGGCAGTACTGTCCTTACTTTGTTTGGACGCTATGGCACAATTATCACATAAATTTAAATGGGGAGACACATTGGCTTTCATACATATAGAACATAGCTTATCTGAAGGTACAGACATGTTAAACAGGCTTAAACTTGTCAACAAAGCACAAAAAACGTTTTAAAATAAAACCGTTACTGTCTCTTTAAATTTTCAAACTGAATATGTGAAAAAGTATGAAGGAATTGTTCAAAAATTACCAAAATTTCACCACAGTGTCTTAAAGCATTAAAAGTATTGCACACCAATAACCCTTAAAATAACGGAACCGGAGCAGTTTTAAAATTTAACCCCTATACAGTCCCAGCTATAGTCTTTGCTGAGACCCAACCAAGCCCAGAGGGGAATACGATACCAAATGACGCCTTCTAGAAGCTTTTTTAGTGATTCTTAGATCCTCACACATGCATCTGCATGCCCTGCTCTCCAAAAACAACTGCGCAGTAATGGCGCGAAAATGAGGCTCAGTCTATAACTAGAAAGGCCCCCTGACTAAAAAGGTGTCCAACACAGTGCCTGCCGTTTTATAAACGTTCCCCAAGATTATAAATGCCAATTGTTAGCCTAAATCTGAATAAAATGCCCAAATAAAGCAATCGCTTTAGCCCATAAAAATGTCTACCAGTTTTTTAGCCCTTATTAAGCCCTTTATTCTTTTATGTTTGACTAAGAAAATGGCTTACCGGTCCCCATGAGAGGAAATGACAGCCTTCCAGCATTACTCAGTCTTGTTAGAAGTATGGCTAGTCATACCTTAAGCAGAAAAGTCTGCTAACTGTTTCCCCCAACTGAAGTTACTTCATCTCAACAGTCCTATGTGGAAACAGCAATCGATTTTAGTTACTGTCTGCTAAAATCATCTTCCTCTTACAAACAGAAATCTTCATCCTTTTCTGTTTCAGAGTAAATAGTACATACCAGCACTATTTTAAAATAACAAACACTTGATAGAAGAATAAAAACTACATTAAAACACCAAAAAACTCTTAACCATCTCCGTGGAGATGTTGCCTGTGCAACGGCAAAGAGAATGACTGGGGTGGGCGGAGCCTAGGAGGGACTATATGGCCAGCTTTGCTGGGACTCTTTGCCATTTCCTGTTGGGGAAGAGAATATCCCACAAGTAAGGATGACGCCGTGGACCGGACACACCAATGTTGGAGAAAAATAAATAAAAAAAACCCAAAGGGGAATAGCCCAGTTACTAACTGTAACAGTCATGCTAAATAGTGCACAAAACATATAATATACACAAAGAACTCCCCCCCCCCCCCCACATTACCAAACAGTTAAATCCTTTCACTGTATATACAAGAGAGGATATGTTGCATTGAGATAAAAGTCCCAGTGAATTAGCTGGACAATAAAAAAAAGCAGCTATTACCACATAATAAAGTTTACATTATAACTAGACTAAGTATAAAAAGTCTATGTAACAAAGGTGGAATTAGTCTGTTACATGTGTATGTCCCCTGGCAATTATGTAACTCAAAATTGGTGTAACTACTTATAGCCTGTGGGCTATGTGAGTGCAAGAAATTGCAGCACTTACCTCGGATACGCCCAATCTACTGTACATAGTGGCTGCTGAAAAACTGCTTCCGGTAGAGAGCCTATTTAGTGCTGTGAATATCACAGCAGAGGTTCTACATAAGGAATATATCGACAACCCAACCAAAGGAGGTTCCCATGACAGGCTTGCGATTGACTACTTCACTGGGAGTGATTCTGTCACTGCCCAATACTCCAATCTCCCCTCTGTCGCTCAGTAGCAGCTCTCTGAGGGGAAGATGCGTCTCAGATCACTCTGAGGACCCCTCTCAACAAAGAATTGGAAGCACCTCAATACTTCACCCACCTCCGATACAGGGAAAGAAAAGACTACTAGTAAACTAGAAAGGTGGAAGAGATTTTGTGCTCTTGGAGATTATGGGAATCGTTGCCTCCTAGTAGCCAGGAGTTGAATCCCAGCAGTAATGGCTCATTGACTCTCACCACCTTATGAAAGAAATAAGCAAAATGTTAAAAAAGGTAGTGCTTGCTTCTGCAGCGCTTATACAGTTAAATTGGAATGATACATTGAAGATTAGAATGGCCCCTATGCAAGGATGACAAGCAAATTTGTGCAGCATTCCACTGAAAAAAAAGATGAAAGAAAATACATGAAATATAAAAATGGCAGCTCTCGTCTTTAATTTCTCACGGTTAACACCAATACATGATTTAAATAGAATGCTTACAAAAGCTGTGGCAGAAAACTTATATTTGGCCCCCAAGGCAGAACATAGTGCGATCTGCGATAATATCGCAGAAAGTGGAGCCTGCCTGCAGAAAGAATGGCCAGTTCTGTCAAGCACATATTTTTCTTCAACAGGTTTTTTTTTTAGGTTTTTTTTTTATTATTATTGTGCATTGCAACCAGCACATTTTTGCTTTCACATTATTGGCTGATGCTCATGAAATTGATACATTTTTTAGATGCTTTGATAATAACTTAATTTGTTACTTTTAGCCGCCAAAACGTCTGCTTCTGCGACTGAGGTAAGTGTGCAGCCAGGCAATTTATATTGTGGGCGCAAGCACTTCTAACCCTTCTCCTCCCCGCTCAAAGTGTTAGTTAATAGCACAGAGGAAAAACCCTTGTAACCCTTCTCCTCCCCGGCTCAAAGTGTTAATAGCACCGCACAGGGAAAAAAAATGTGCGCCTAGCGCCAGCTTTAGCCTTCATGTTCTTTTTTTTAAAACACTACCAACTCCGTGAAAACTTATACCGGTTGGTTCTGTGTGTGTCTAATTTGGCAATTGTGATTGATTATCAAAAATGGGAATCGGCAATTCCCAGAACTCTGCCCACACACATCTCTGTTAAGCTAACAGTCTTCACAAGCAGACCGCAGCAGGGATAACGCTTTGTTTTTTCCCTGTGCGGTGCTATTAACACTTTGAGCCGTGGAGGTGAAGGGTTACAAGTGTTACTTGCAGACAAGGCAGCTGGGGGGGGATCTCTAAATGTCTCACTGGTGTTTGGCTCCTGCACACTGACACTCGCCCCTCTCTCCATAGCGCGACACTGGAGTGCTAAGTTTTCTGTGTGATATCATAAAAGCATATAAAGTCACAGGCAGCAGATGTATTATATACCCCCTGGGGCTGTATGTATGTTTTAACCTTTACAAACAGCCCCAGGGGGTATATAATACATCTACTGCCTGTGACTTTATATGCTTTTCACACAGAAAACTTAGCACTCCAGTGTCGCGCTATGGAGGGAGGGGCGAGTGTGAGTGTGCAGGAGCCGAACACTGGTGAGACATTTAGAGATCAGATCCCCCCAGCTGCCTTGTCTGCAAGTAACACTTGTAACCCTTCTCCTCCCCGGCTCAAAGTGTTAATAGCACCGCACAGGAAAAAAAAGCGTTATCCCTGCTGCGGTCTGCTTGTGAAAACTGTTCGCTTAACAGAGATGTGTGTGGGCAGAGTTGCCGATTCCCATTTTTGATTATCAATCACCATTGCCAAATTAGACACACACACACAACCAACCGGTATAAGCTTTCACAGAGTCGGTAGTGTTTTAAAAAAAAGAACAGAAGCTAGCGCTGCTTAAAACTGAGGTGGTCCCCCCCTCTCTACTGAAGCCCAGGCTGTAAACATTTTTTTGTGAATGTGCGCCTAGCGCCAGCTTTATCCTTCATGTTCTTTTTTTTAAAACACTACCAACTCCGTGAAAGCTTATACCGGTTGGTTCTGTGTGTGTCTAATTTGGCAATGGTGATTGATTATCAAAAATGGGAATCGGCAATTCCCGGAACTCTGCCCACACACATCTCTGTTAAGCTAACAGTCTTCACAAGCAGACCGCAGCAGGGATAACGCTTTGTTTTCCTGTGCGGTGCTATTAACACTTTGAGCCGGGGAGGAGAAGGGTTACAAGTGTTACTTGCAGACAAGGCAGCTGGGGGGGGATCTCTAAATGTCTCACTGGTGTTTGGCTCCTGCACACTGACACTCGCCCCTCTCTCCATAGCGCGACACTGGAGTGCTAAGTTTTCTGTGTGAAAAGCATATAAAGTCACAGGCAGTAGATGTATTATATACCCCCTGGGGCTGTTTGTAAAGGTTAAAACATACATACAATATAATGAAATGATGTCAAAGTCAGAGCAAAGCATCAACGGAAACAGACTTTATATTTAAATTGCAGTTTAGTTATATTATTGTTAAGTATAACACTGGTATATTAGTTTAGTGGGCATTGGGCAAGGAACCTGACCCCTTACTGGTATTTGGCAAGTCAATGAGGAAGTCTGAATAAAGAAACATGATGTGACCTCCTGATATATAATGAAACAAAACATGAATTTCTCATCTGCATGTTATCACTCTCTCATTCTCATTATCTGTCTCACAACTCTCATGCAACTAAGTTCTCTTTCTGCCTTTCTCATCTTTCCCACTTATCTTTCTTTAATCTGCCTCAGCTCTATCTCCCCCTCACTCATCTCTTCCCATTTTCACCCACTCTCTTTTTAAGTTAACTCTCTCTTTGTTACACCTCTTTCCCCTTTTTCATCATTCTCTTGTAACCTGCTAATTCTCCCTCTGCTCTTTTTGTATCACTTCCCCATATTTTTCCCCTCAATATTTTACTTTTACAAGGTGTGATGCCAGTATTTATACCGGCGGTTCATATATTTTCCTGCCCATGATCTTTATGTTAGAGATAGATAGATATATTGGCAAATCTCAATCTATAATCTATCTATGTGTGTCTGTCTATATACTGTATTAGCATTTATGTTTGAAATAAATATTGTTTATAAACGATTTAAAACTGATTTATATTTCAAAATGACCTGCAGAAAATTTTTAACTAAAACAAAACTCATCGCAGAAAGTAAAAAAAAGTTCTGCTTCTGGGTATTTGGCTCACATAGTATATAAAAAAATAAATATGATATTGCACGTGAAACTGTGGAGCTAGGTAAGGTACACTTACGTGACTTCTTCACCAGCAAAATCTAACACTTTGGTGATGGTCACTTTCGCTGGCTCTGACTGCTTCTTTGTCTCTGTATTTTGTGTAGATGGTTTGACAGATGTTTTTTGCTCTTCTGACTGCAAAAGATTTAAAAAAAAAAAAAAAAAAAAAAAAAAAAAAAAAAATTAGAAGGGATAGAAAGTGGGGTTTTTTTTTGTTTTTTTTAACATTTACCAATCAATATCTTTCTTCACATTCAGAATGAGAGCACATAAAGCTACATTCTTTAAAGAATAAGCTGTTCCAATCTACATAATAAAGTTCAAAAAGTTATGAAGTCAAATGCTCAAGATAATTTTACAACATTGGAGAGATAGAATGTGCCCTGACATAAGGGACTCCATTTTTAACAGATTTAAATGACCAGTAAATACAGTAATTTGCATAATCAACACATGCATGTTAACAAGACAATGCAATAGCACTTAGTCTGAACTTCAAATGAGTAGTTGATTTTTTTTATGACAAATTTCAAAGTTATGTCCATTTCCACTCCACCTGTATCATGTGACAGTCATAACCCAATCACAAATGCATATATGTATATTCTGAGAATTCTTGCACATGCTCAATAGGAGCTGGTGACAAAGTGTAAATATAAAAATACTGTGCACATTTTGTTAACGGAAGTAAATTGCAATGTTGTTTAAAATGGCTGCTCTATCTGAATCATGAAAGTTTAATTTTGACTTGAATGTCCTTTTAAGGAACAAAAAGTTGACCCTCATTTGCATATATCTTTATCCTGTGCTCCAAAGAAACACTGAATGCCATGGAATTATTTGGACAAACTGCACCTAATTTCTTTGGATGTGCATATGTGTTACAGACTGTCACGCATCAAAAGTGGGGAAAGTTTTGACAAGAAAGGGTTACCAGGCCTTTGATTAACTTTTTCTTTATTTCCTAAAATGGCATAAAGAAAACAACAAACACTTCACAAAGACAATTTACTCCAGATTATTAATCCCTGCCACAACCAAGACTTTTTACTGGGGCTTTCATCTTTTACCTTACAGGAAAAATTACATGCACTAATTTGTTAGAACATGTCATTTTAACACTAGCAACTCTCCCGCTCTTTGTGTTTAACCCCCACAAATGGGTTAAACACACGGTTAAAGATATGCTGTGAATTTGCAGACAACTGCTGGTTCCAAGTGGAAGCTGCTGCTGCGGATCCAATCAGCCACTACAGTCGTATAATTAGGTTGTGCAACTACTGGCGTTAATTGGGTCAGTAGTAGTTACCGCTACCAACCACTCACAGGATCTTTTCTCTTCTACACTGGATAGCAGATTAGGCAAGATGTTGTCGATGATCAAAAACATAAATGCAGCTGATGCTAGTGATATTAACCCCTGGATAAAAAACAGATTGTGCAACAACTTGGTGTTAAGGTGCCCATAGCCAGACCACAGTAAGTATTCCAACTATAAATAGTGCAGTAACCAAACCTGTGCCAACAGTACTCACCAAGGGCGGCAACCTGCCCTTCACCAATTCAGTTTAGTCATATATACCTGCAATGTTTAAAAAAACAAAAACTTCATACTCTACACCTAAGCTCACAATGAATATACGCAACTGCAATTAAGAGACACATATTTTTGGAAAGATTTTAAAAAATGTCTTGATGCTTTTTTCTTTTTTAAACGTATTTAAATTCTGCATATCCATTATTCACAATATTTAATAAAAACAAAAAAAAAGAATCAAACCCTTATTGATTTATGAAATGTCTTTAACTGTTAATACAACTGCTGATTAAAATAATTCTCAGAGTTATCAATGGGAAGACTCGCTGTTGCATTGCATGCTCTCTCATAAGAGTCTTCATGAGTCTAGCCTGCTGCCTCCTAACATCTGCACCAGCACGGAGGTGTTGCATTACAATCACCCTAGACAAATCCGAACAGAGTGATTGACAACCAAACGGACAAGAGCACGGGGCCCACAAGAGTCATTTTCCTTTAGATAAATCTGCCTCATGTTAGTAGCTTTGTGCTGTTCACAACCAGAACAGCCCCTTTGGAGTATGACTTTTGCGATTATATCAAACAACAATGCAGCAGAAGGTCAATTCATATAAGGTAAGAGCAATACCTTCTGTTGCAGAGAGCTGGATGCAGAAGATTGAGTCTTTGGTTTTTGACCAACATCAGAAAGAAAACTAGACCAGAGATCATCTTCCCGTTTCTTTTTATTTTCTTCTATCCTCTTTTTCTTCTCTTCAGTAAAGTCGTCTAACTTTTCCTCTTCTGTGTTCTGTGGTTCTCCCTCATTCACGGAGCCACCTTCCTCTGTGTCTAAGACTAGGCCACCTTTCTTCCTCTTTCTTGAAAATAAGAATAGATGTTCATTACAGTTATGACACCAAACAAAAAGCTAAAACCACATATTTAATGAAAAGTGATATAAAACTTTTTTTTTTTTAACAATACACATTTTAAATTGCAGTGGCAAATACCAAATAGAATATACTGGCCATAATTATGAGAGGTGAAGTAGATTATACTGTAATTCCCCAAAAGATACCCTTGTTTGAGTGAAGACATTTTCTACTTACCAACATAGTAAAAACTATATCCCGGAAAACTTTAAAAGGGACAGTGTATTGCAAAATGTGTTTCCTTAATATGTTTATATAAAATGTTTAGTTATATGTAGTGAAACTATGCAATATATTTTCATTATTTATTTTTCTCCTTTTTGCTTGCAATTTAGAGCAGTTTCCAACAGACCTTGAAATGCACCCTGCTGACTTATCAAGGCTAACTGTACTACATATATGCCCCTAATTGGCTTTAGCTGATAAGAACTGCAAAACAATTCACTTTATACTAACTTTACGACAGTGGCTAGCCTTGTTATCTACAGACTGAAGCAAAGATGGTCACCTCCAAATAAGGCAAATGGTAGGTGGAGTGTGGCTATTGAAAACAAATTGCAGTAAACAGGCTATAATTTGTTTTAAAAACATTAAGACGTGGCTATGTTATTCTATGGCAACACAACATAAATCTCTTGTAATTACAAGGTGTTTACTCATTTAGGTATATTTTCGTATATGAAATAGCTGCATTTGCTCATTGAAACAACCAAATCTAAGGAGCTGAGCTTGCAAGGAGAGCAAATATCATTAATGTATATCTTTATATTTATACAAAATCATCCTTTATCTTAAATCTTGCTGTATACACAGTGAGACCAACACTAAGGGCCTGATCATCTAAAACCCCCTGCTCTGTGGAGATTATCTAAGTATTGTCACTACTGCAAAGCAATTTTATTAAGGCAAATTTTAGTATGAGATCTGTTTATCTCACAATGCTGGGTTCTGTATGGAAGGAGAGAAACATACATTACAATATGTTTAAGATGTTGCATGGATTTCTCTCCAAGTCAGCAAGCTTTTGATCATTTGGTTCTTTGAGTGAGAAATGGAAAATTTATATTTTAATATCTCTATGTCCCACACCCAGTGGGAGTAGGATTTCTTAAAAAAAAAAAAAACATTCCTGCTTACATAGCTTCTCTATAACAAGTACTTAAAGGGATAATAAGGTAAAAATTAAAATGTTCTTAGAAGTTCTAAGTTACAAAATAAAATTGAAAACTTAGTTGGAACACTAGTTTATATTTATTATTCACAAACGGCTAGATTACGAGTTTTTGTCGGTAAGGCTTGCGGTGCCAACTAGCCTTTTTTTCTCACCGCTCACTTAAAACAACGCTGGTATTACAGGTTTTTTTCAACCCGGCGTTAGCCTCTAAAAAGTGAGCGAAGAGCAAAATTTAGCTCCACATCTCACCTCAATACCAGCGTTGCTTAAGTCAGTGGTGAGCTGGCTAAACGTGCTTGTGCACGATTTCCCCATAGGAAACAACAGGGCTGAGTTGGCTGAAAAAAAACCTAACACCTGCAAAAAAGCAGCATTCAGCTCCCACCGCAGCCCCATTGTTTCCTATGGGGAAATACTTTTTATGTCTACACCTAACACCCTAACATGAACCCCGAGTCTAAACACCCCTAATCTTACACTTATTAACCCCTAATCTGCCGCCCCCGACATCTACATTATATTATTAACCCCTAATCTGCCGCCCCCGACATCTACATTATACTTATGAACCCCTAATCTGCTGCCCCCCAACATCGCCAACACCTACATTATAGTTATTAACCCCTAATCTGCCGCCCCCAATGTCGCCACAACCTAACTACAATTATTAACCCCTAATCTGCCACCCCCAACGTCGCCGCCACTTTAATATATTAACCCCTAAACCTAAGTCTAATCCTAACCCTAACACCCCCCCCTAATTTAAATATAATTTAAAATAATCTAAACAAAATTACTACAATTAAAATAAATTAATCCTATTTAAAACTAAATACTTACCTATAAAATAAACCCTAAGCTAGCTACAATATAACTAACAGTTACATTTTAGCTATCTCAGGATTTATTTTTATTTTACAGGCAAGTTTGTATTTATTTTAACTAGGTAGAATAGTTATTAAATAGTTATTAACTATTTAATAACTACCTAGCTAAAATAAATACAAAAGTACCTGTAAAATAAATCCTAACCTAAATTACAATTACACCTAACACTACATTCCAATTAAATTAATTCCCTAAACTAACTACAAAAATTACAATTAAATTAAAAAAAAACTAAAGTACAAAAAACAACAAACACTAAATTACAGAAAATAAAAAAATAATTACAATTTTTTTAAACTACCTACTCTAATCCCCCGAATAAAAAATACCCCCAAAATAATAAAAATTCCCTACCCTATACTAAATTACAAATAGCCCTTAAAAGGGCCTTTTGCGGGGCATTGCCCCAAAGTAATCAGCTCTTTTACCTGTTAAAAAAAAAAAATACAATATCCCCCCAACATTAAAACCCACCACCCACACACCCAACCCTACTCTAAAACCCACCCAATCCCCCCTTAATAAAACCTAACACTAACCCCTTGAAGATCACCATACCTTGAGACGTCTTCACCCAGCCGGGCACAAGTGGTCCTCCAGAGGGGCCGAAGTCTTCATCCGATCCGGGCAGAAGAGGACCTCCAGAAGTCTTCATCCAGGTGGCATCTTCTATCTTCATCCATCCGGAGCGGGTCCATCTTCAATCCAGCCGACGCGGAGCATCCTCTTCAAACGAAGTCCAACTGAAGAATGAAGGTTCCTTTAAATGAAGTCATCCAAGATGGCGTCCCTTGAATTCCGATTGGCTGATAGGATTCCATCAGCCAATCGGAATTAAGGTAGGAAAAATCCTATTGGCTGATGCAATCAGCCAATAGAATTGAAGTTCAATCCTATTGGCTGATCCAATCAGCCAATAGGATTGAGCTCGCATTTTATTGGTTGTTCCAATCAGCCAATAGAATGCAAGCTCAATTCTATTGGCTGATTACATCAGCCAACAGGATTTTTCCTACCTTAATTCCGATTGGCTGATAGAATTCTATCAGCCAATCGGAATTGAAGGGACACCATCTTGGATGACGTAATTTAAAGGAACCTTCATTCTTCAGTTGGACTTCATTTGAAGAGGATGCTCCGCGTCGGCCGGATTGAAGATGGACCCGCTCCGCTCTGGATGGATGAAGATAGAAGAAGCCGTCTGGAGGTCCTCTTCTGCCCGGATCGGATGAAGACTTCGGCCCCTCTGGAGGACCACTTGGGCCCGGCTGGGTGAAGACGTCTCAAGGTTAGTGTTAGGTTTTATTAAGGGCTATTTGTAATTTAGTATAGGGTAGGGAGTTTTATTATTTTGGGGGTATTTTTTATTTTATTAGGAGGATTAAAGTAGGTGTAATTAGTTTAAAAAAAATTGTAATTATTTTTTATTTTCTGTAATTTAGTGTTGTTTTTCGTACTTTAGTTTATTTAATCATAGTGTAGTGTTAGGTGTTAGTGTAACTTAGGTTAGGTTTTATTTTACAGGTACTTTTGTATTTATTTTAGCTAGGTAGTTATTAAATAGTTAATAACCATTTAATAACTATTGTACCTAGTTAAAATAAATACAAAGTTGCCTGTAAAATAAAAATAAACCCTGAGATAGCTACAATGTAACTATTAGTTATATTGTAGCTAGCTTAGGATTTATTTTATAGGTATTTAGTTTTAAATAGGAATAATTTAGTTAATGATAGGAATTTTATTTATATTTATTTAAATTATATTTAAGTTGGGGGGGTTAGGGTTAGACTTTGGTTTCGGGGTTAATACCTTTAATATAGTTGCGGCGACGTTGTGGGCGGCAGATTAGGGGTTAATAAATGTAGGTAGGTGTCAGCGATATTAGGGACGGCAGATTAGGGGTTAATAAAATTTAACTAGTGTTTGCGAGGCGGGAGTGTGGCGGTTTAGGGGTTAATATATTTAAGTGGCGGCGATGTCTGGTCGGCAGATTAGGGGTTAAAAACTTTATTTAAGTGTTTGCAATGTGGGGGGGCTCGGTATAGTGGTTAATAAGTAGTTTATGGGTGTTAGTGTACTTTTTAGCACTTTAGTTAAGAGTTTTATGTTACAGCGTTAGCCCATAAAACTCTTAACTACTGACTTTTAAATGCGGTAGGAGTCTTGAAAGGAGTGGGTCTACCACTCACTTTCTCCAAGACAAGTAATACCGGCGCTAGGAAAATCCCATTAAAAAGATAGGATATGCAATTGACGTAAGGGGATTTGCGGTATGCTCGAGTCGCGGAAGAAAAGTGAGCGGTACACCTGTACCTGCCAGACTCATAATACCAGCGGGCGTTAAAAAGCAGCATTGGGACCTCTCAATGCTGCTTTTTAAGGCTAACGCAAGACTCGTAATCTAGGCGAAAGTGTGCAGCTTCCTTTATTAAAGGGACACTAAACCCAATTTTGTTTATTTCATGATTCAGATAGAGCATGCAATTTTAAGCAACTTTCTAATTTACTTCTATTATCAAATTTTCTTCGTTCCCTTGCTATTTTTATTTGAAAAAGAAGGCATCTAAGCTAAAGCATTTAGCCACCAATCAGCAAGCACAACCCAGGGTGTGAAGCAAAAATGAAATGAAAAAAGAGACAACGATTCCAGACTGGTAGCCAATGTCAGTAGCGTTTTATTCAGCAGGTGGTAGACAGATATGGCAGCTTCATTCTATCTGACATGTTTCGCACATGCTCTCATGCGCTTCCTCAGAGATAGCTGTGAAGCAAAAATGGGCCAGCTTTTAAACTTACATTCTTGCTTCTCAAATAAAGATAGCAAGAGAACGAAGAAAATTTGATAATGGTAAATTAGAAAGTTCTTTAAAATTGCATGCTCTATCTGAATTATGAAAGAAAAAATTTGGCTTCAGTGTCCTTTTAAACTAGTTCATTTCTGTATTAAAACAGAACATTTATCAGGACTAGAGAATATTTAAAAATGATTATAAAATTAAAATAAGCTCAGTAGTGGTAGTCCTATCTACCCTTGATTGTTAAAAACACTTAAAGTGATGGTAAAACCCAGCGTTTGTGAAACGCTAGGATTTACCATTAGAACAAATAAAGGGAACTTTCAGTCAGCCAATCGGAATTAAGGTAGGAAAAATCTGATTGGCTGATGTAATCAGCCAATCGGATTGAAGTTCAATTCGATTGGCTGATTGGATCAGTCAATAGAATTGACCTCGCAATCAGATTGGCTCATCTCTTTAAGGCAAGTAGTTGGTGAAGTTTGACTACTGAAAAATTACTGCATTAAAAAGGATATTAATTTGTTCTGAAAAAAAAATAATAGACTTGGCCGATATGTTATTCTACAGAAACACAACAGAAATGTCTTCTAATTACAAGGTGTTTAGTATCCCAAATTGGTAGTAAGTACAAAAGTTCTTTAAAAAAGGGACATTAAGAAAAATTGTATGATCTTGACTTCCGGAGGAGGAGCACAGGTGTGTAGCTAGGTGCTGCACCTGTCCTGAGCTAATCTACCTACAAGCTATTGGCGAGGACTACGCCCAAAACCCTCTCATGGAGGGCGGCTTGTATTGCTATAATCATCGCTGCTGGGAGTTCCATAGTGCCTCAACAATGCACTTATAAAGCGTGGAACTCTGTAAAGGACACTAATCTGGTGCTAAATCCTAAAGTACCCCAACATATAAACTTTGTTGCTAATACTTGGTGTCATCATATATAGGAGATTGTCTGCTGAAAATAAATCTCCTCTAAAACAAAGCAGTTTGTATAATAACTGCCCCGAATCCTGGGGCCTCAACTTCTGGCTATTCAGATGAAGGTGGAGGCTAACGGCTCTGCTACTACGGATTAAAGGCTGAATCCTGCATTTTTACCTGGCCTCTCTGTGCTGCCTGACAAGTGTAACGAGGAGCCGGTGTTTTTCCATCCTCCGGTGGGCTGCGGAGGGAGAACGGTGTTCCTGGTGAAAAGGCGGTGCTTGCTGTATCACTCCGCTGGCTTGTTGTTGCCGTAAAGGGGGCCAGAGCTGGAATCATCTCCTGGGGCTGTCCGCATATCCTTTGAGTCGTTGGTAGCAGAGCCCCTTTCTACATGGAGTGCCGCTACTGATGTCGGCTTCGCTGCTGTACCTTCCTGAAGAGGCGCTCTCCCTCCCACTGGTGCTGCTAGCAACAGAGGCTATCTAACGGGTGGTCAAATCCTGGTCACAAAGGACGGGTAAAGTAAAGCACTGGAGGCAATATCCTCAGTTGAATATTTGGGAAGGTTCAGTACTGGACGGTTATCGTCTGAATATAGACGGTTGCATGTGCTGTGCCCCCTACATCTGTATAGCAATATCGGTGCCTGAGGTACACCGGGCATAAAACTATAAAAGAGGACGGAAGATTGCTGGGGACTGGGTTCTGGGGCTTATATTCATATTACATAAATTGTTATTTTCTGGATCCTATACCTGCCCATATGCGGCTAGATTCAAATAAACTGGCATAGCCGGAATATTTAAGCAGGGCAACAAGGGCAAAAATTTATAATTAGTAAAAATTGTAAAAATCTCTTTACCCCCTGCTAATTCTCATATAGGGAGGGGAGGGAAGGAAAGAGAAGAGAAAAGAGATACTATCTTACTTAACTTTATTCTATCATATCACCTGTTATATCAAGGTATTGAAAGTTAAAAGACAGGTTCAAAAGTCACTGTGCCTTATTTTTTCTTTTTCTTTTTTTTTTCCTTCTTCTCTCCCCCTCTGGATACAGAAGGTCAATTCTATGGTAATTAACTGCTGGCTAGAAAATTAACTGAGTAAGCTGAATCAGAAGTGACGGGTCAATTGTTATTAATTCTAAAGAACCAGCTTTTTCTTTTTTTATTCAAAAATATGTACTAACATATTATAATATCTCATTTCTCAGTTAAAATTATATCAATCTAGCTACAGTTATCTTTTCTGTTTTTTTTTTTCTCTCTCTTTTTTTTCTAACACACTATCAGCTCAAAAACTGGCTACATAATATATTGTTTAAAGCAGTGGCTAAAAAGGTATTAGATCTAATGTGTATGTTTTTTCTGTGTTTTTTGTTCTTTTTCCTTCTGGCACAATGTGTTTCAAAGTACTATAAGATAACAGGATTTGAATATTGTATCGGTTTGGTTGTATCTATATACGGCTATTTAAAGGTGTCCGATATACATGTTTAGGATGATTTAGGAAGATAATCAAGGGTTATTATAAAGTCAAAGTAAGCTAACTTAACAACAGGGGCTCTCTCCCTTTTTCTTTTTTTTTTTTTCTTTTCTTTTCAATCTAATATTTCCTTTTGTCACCGCTCTGACTGATTTTGTATCACGTACTGCACATTGGGTGTTTTTTTTTTTTTTTTTTAAGCATAGAAAGAAAATCTCTCACAATCCTCACATACCCCCTCCCCTCTCTTGGGGTACTTTCCCCCATCTATCACTTGTGGAACACACTAGTTCCTCTTCCTATTTTTTTTTTTTTTTTTTCACATAATCACTGTATATGGATAAATTTATACTGTCACAGACTAAAAATTCACCGTCAGCCATGTCGGCTAGACAAAGGGAAAGAAAACAGAAAGGGCCATTAGAGGTTACTTCCGATACACAGTTAGCTGCTCGTGACTCTTTAAATGTACAAGAGTCTATTGATCTGCAATCATTAGTTTCAAATATCTCTGCGGCTCTTGCACCTAAATTTGACTCCCTGAGAATAGAGATTAAGCATGATATTGCACAACTAGCAACGGAGGTAAAACAATTTTCAGAAAGATTCACGGAAATAGAATAGAGAGTATCAGATCTTGAAGATATATCCTTAGTCCACAATACCAAATTAGAAGCCACTTCTTCTGCCCTCCTTAAATTACAAAACAAGTTAGAAGATCTGGAAAATCGCGCAAGAAGAAACAACTTAAAAGTAATAGGGGTACCTGAGGGACAGCAATACCAGGATTTATATAAACTAATTACACAGACACTCCCAGCTTTACTTAAGATACCTGAAACCCACTCAGACATAGTGGTAGAACGGGTACACAGGTTAGGAATTGTATCCCCTTCACAAAATATGAGGCCAAGACCAATCAGTGAAATTTTTGAACTATCAAGATAAAATTGCTTTTTTACAAGCTTTTCGTAAAAATCAGCCCATATTTCTTGAAGGAACAAAAATTTTATTATTTCAAGATTTTGCAAATGACACCGCCTCAAAAAGAAGGGAGTTAGCCCCAGTTTGCACTAAATTTATACAGCAGGGACTGCGAGCAACAATTGTATACCCCGCTAGGCTCCGCTTATTACTTGATAATGTTGTACATTTTTTTGATACTGCCTCTGCGGCAGAAGCTTTTTTCATCAAATATAGCACACCTGAGTAGATGGGTTCTTTAGGAAAATAGTATTATAGGTAAAAGTAGATACATCAATCTGCCCACATGATGGGGTCCTTTCAGAATAGGGTAACAGATGGTTTGGTGATTTTGCCATCTGGCATGGGTATTGTGTTTTGTTTGTTGTGTTCCCCCCCTCTTTTTTTTTTTTTTTTCTTTCCTCCCCCTTTTTTCTCTCTCCCTCTCGCTGCTCTCCCTCTTGAAATCTAGTTAATATATAACATGACAGGGATTAAGCTTACTTCCTGGAATATAGGAGGTCTTACATCACCTATTAAAAGAAAAATGATAATTGCATATTTAAATAAAATAGGTACCTCTATTGCTTTTTTACAAGAAACGCATCTGAAGACTCAAGAAGTCCTTAAACTTAAATCCTCATGGGTGGGGGAGGTTTTTTCTTCCCCCAGCCCTAGTCGAAAAGGTGGAGTTGCTATTCTACTAGCTAAAAAAAACTTAATTATGAGATAGGACAGATCGAGATGGATACAGAAGGGAGGTTTATAATTTTGAAAATAAAGATTGCCAAAACCTTATATACTTTATGTAATATTTATGCCCCAAATGTTTTTGATTTGCCATTCTGGGACACATTACAGGCAAGGCTCATGGCATGTGTGGAGGGTCTCTTAATAATGGCTGGCGATTTCAATATGGCTCCACAATACCCAATTGATAGAATGAGACAACAGCCGTTAGCCAAAAAAACAAAAAGGGATAACCTTGAGGCAAAATTGTTTTCCAGGATATTTTCTAATCTAAAAGTAAGAGATATTTGGCGATCCCAGAATCCGGATCAGCGAGAGTTCACTTGCTTGTCGAAAGCGCATAAATCCTTATCTCGGATTGACTTATTTTTAATAGATGAAAAACTATGTAAGAACAAGGTATTGACTCAAATTTTGCCCATTGCGATATCTGATCATGCGCCAATATGTCTCGAGTTGGCATCGTCCACTTCCCCTTATACTAATTCTCGCTTTGTTTTCCCTAAATATTTAGCTTCGGATTCTAAGTTTAAAAACTATGTGGAAAATAAGCTTGCGGACTTTGCAATATATAATGCTGAAGCCAAAAACCGTCCTTCTTTGTTTTGGGAGACTGCCAAGGCAGTATTAAGAGGGGATATCTTGGCTTATTCTATTAGGCAAACTAAGAAATTTAAAAAACGAGAGAATGAACTTCTCCGGGCAGTTACAAATGCATACAATTTATATCTGATGGAAAAAAATCCACAGAAATGGGCCAAATATATTAAAGCGCTCAAAGCGAGAGATTCATTCTGGCTATATAGAGCTACTCAAAAAGATATCCGGTTTGCCGCTAAGCTCCACAGATACGGGAACAAGACGGGAAAACTTTTAGCTAAGCTAGTCAAGCAGGATCTAGGCTCCCAACTAATAGATGCATTAGACAGTAAAGGTCAAATACTCAGTTCCCCTCAGGATATTGTTCAAATATGCTACGACTATTATAAAGATATATACTCTGCTAGACCATCTAATATTTTGGAGCGTCAGAAGTTTTGGACAGAGATCTCTTTTCCAAAGATATTACAGGCCTCTATCGAAGATCTTGGGTCTCCTATCACGGACCTAGAAGTGAGTAAGGCAATTAAAGACTTGGCATGCAATAAGGCACCCGGTCCGGATGCCTTACCCAACGAGTTCTATAAAGTAGCATCAGCTGCTATAACACCGTATTTAACATCATTGTTCAATCATATGTATATACAGGGCAATGAACCTACATCTAATTTTACAGCCTCATATACGTCACTGATCCTAAAGAAAGGAAAAGATGCAAAAATGATAGAATCTTATAGACCCATAGCACTCATGAATACAGATTACAAGCTGTTGGCCTCGATTCTTGCTCAGCGACTTCAGTCTCTCCTACCCTCTATTATTAATCCAGATCAGGCTGGCTTCATGAAAAATAGGAATTCAGCGGCCAAAATAAGGGAACTCCTGCTCACGTTAGATTTCTTCTCAAATACCATGGCTCCAGATCAATCTTCGCAAGATGATAGTATAGACCTAGCAATCTTAGCAATAGACGCCGAAAAAGCTTTTGACTCGGTTCACCACGACCACTTGCTATTTTCACTAGAACAGTTCGGGCTGAAAGGTAATTTTGTTAAATTTATTGAAAAAAATGTATCACACGGCTTCTACAAGATTGATAGTTAATGGGTTTTTATCTTCGGAGATTGTGTTGCATAGGGGAACCAGACAGGGGTATCCCCTTTCCCCCCTTCTTTTTAATATCTCTATTGAACCTTTTGCTGTAATGATAAGACAAAAACTGGAGGGGATTGGGATTGCTGGGCAGGAGTTGAAAATAGCGTTGTACGCTGATGACATTCTTCTCTATCTCTCTAATATATCTAGGAACTTACCCATTCTATTGTCAATTATACAACAATTTAGTTCCTTCTCAGGATATAAGGTGAATATAAATAAATCTGAATTTCTCTGGGTCAGGCAGACAAAAGATTCTCCTACAAATGTACCTTTTTCTATAGTAACCGATTCATTTAAATATCTGGGTATTATTTTCGCAAGTAGGCCTGATCGGTGGTATTCTCTTAACATTCTCCCTGTTTTAAAGAAAGTTAAAGATGCGTTTAAAAAAATTGGCAGAAATTACCTCTATCATTATCTGGTCGTATAGCTGTATACAAGATGATATTACTGCCTAAAATACTCTATGTTCTTCAGAACACTCCACTACTTTTAAAAAAGAATGACATCACTTTATTTAACTCACAACTCCGTTCCTTTCTGTGGCAGGATAGGAAGCCTAGAATTTCTCTAGCAAAACTTTCACTACCGATAGAATTTGGAGGTCTGGCCCTGTCTGATCTAAGAGCATACAATTAAGTGTTTCTGATACGTGTTGTGGTGGATTGGCTATTCCAACGTAACTATGTTACAAATAATAATCTTGAGGTCAGCATTATGTATCCTTTTTCACCGTCTGCGCTTATACATATGGAGTCTAAGTACATCCCACCTCAAATTAAAAGGTGTCGATCTATATATAATATAATGATGGCATGGAAAAAAACCTGTAATCTATTAGGTATGGAATACCGTGAATCGAGCTACTTACCATTCCTGGGGAACCCACAGTTCCAATCGGGAATACCATCTTCAATTTTTTTGAAATGGAACACCCTGGGGGTTGCTAGGGCTGAGCAGTTTTTGGATTTACAAAATAGATGCATTAAATCTTTTGATGCGCTTAGACTGGAATTCAAGCTTTCCCAAAGAAATTTTTTTGTGTATCTTCAAGCCACATACTACGTAATGAAGCTTTTGAACGATTATGGGTGGAATTGGTCACTGGGGCAACTGGAGAAATGGCTCATATTGGCAAAGAACGGAATCATGTCAATTTCTCCATGTTATGTTATTCGCTGCTGGCCTCAGTTAGAGGTATAATCAACTTAGATAATATGGCTATTGACTGGGCTAGATTGTTAACGAAAGAAGTAGACCCTGACATACCTTCTCTCTCAATCCAAGAGGTTGCTCGAACAACTCTTTCGGCTACTTGGAGAGAATCGCATGTGAATTTATTATATAGGACATACTTCACAAAAGAAAAAGGTTTAAGATGTGGAAATACGAGTTTCAATGCCTGTCCTAAGTGCTCATATGCCTCGGCGGACCTCCTGCACATGCTATGGACCTGCCCAAAAATAAAAAATACCTGGTGTAAAGTTCAATTTTGGTTAAGTAAGGTTCTAAATCTCCCTTCGCTAAATCTATTAGACTTAAATATAGTCTTTTTATTATTTCAGCAAGAAGACAAACAGCTTAATATTAAATTTATCAATATAACTATATTGGCGGTTAGATACCTTATTTTTAAAAAATGGAAAATGCAGACTGTTCTGAGTATCCCAGAAATTAAAAATCATGTAAAAAAACAATGTATTCTCGAACAATACAATGTTAATGTTGATAACGATAATGACATTATTAAATTCTTTTGTAAGTGGTCAGCATTTATAAA
Source organism: Bombina bombina (assembly GCF_027579735.1). Classification (NCBI taxonomy): domain Eukaryota; kingdom Metazoa; phylum Chordata; class Amphibia; order Anura; family Bombinatoridae; genus Bombina; species Bombina bombina. The sequence continues at coordinate 1,229,128,458 of NC_069499.1, forward strand.
ATCATTTCCTCTAGCTGAAAGGGAATATCTGTTTTATTCCTTACGAAATACTGATTTAGTCTTGTTGGGAACATGGTGAGGAGAGACGGGGGGGGGGGGGGGAGGGAAGAGAGAGAACACTAATCCCCCTTTTTTTTTTCTCTTCCCTTCTTTTTCTCCTTTTTATTTATTATTATTATTTTATTTTATTTTTTCTTCTTTTCTTTTCATTTTTAGGCTCTTAATGTCTAATTGTTCTCTGAAGTTGTTTAAAATATAAAAACTCCTACTCTGTGTGCTAATTCTTCATAGAAGGGTAATTTTGAAAGAATTTGTAAGTTGTTGTAAATTTTTTTTCTTTTCTTTTTCTCGATTGTTGATATATATTGCTATACATGGCCCTGCATGGTACAAGAAGGCTGAATTTATTTGTGTGTACGCATTGTTGGATATAAATAAACAATTAAAAAAAAAAAAAAAAAAAAAAAAAAGGGACATTAAACAATTTGAGATGGTAAAATAAAATGATAAATTGCTTATATAAAAAAAAGTCTGCAATATACTTTCATTATTTATTTTGTCTACTTTTCCTGTAATTCCATTCTAAAGTTGTGAGTTTTTCCGTTCCTGTTAGAAATGGAAGTGCAGAACACATATTCAACACAGCCATTGGCTGCACACACTAGTGACCTATTTATAAATGTCCCTATTTGGCCACAGACGAGAAAGTAACCTAAGTTGCAACATGGCATTGATTTATAGACACTAAAACTTTTTTTTTCCCCGTGTTCCCTTCTCCCCCTGCGCGCCCCACTAGGCTTGATTTATTGCTCATCTTTTGTTGTTGGGTGGAATGGTTAAAATTATAACCTGGAATATAGGGGGTATTCACTCCCCAATAAAAAGAAAGGCAGTTATGAACCTCCTAGGAAAAAGGGATTTTGACATAGCTTGCCTACAGGAAACCCACCTATCCGATATAGAGCATAGAAAGATCAAAGCTAGATGGTTGGGAGAAACTTTTTTTTCATCATATACAAAATCCTCCAGAGGGGTTATGGTTCTTTTCCATACAAGACTAGAATATAAAATTTTAAATACATCTATAGATAAGGAAGGGAGATATGTAATTATTAGACTTTCTATTCATAATGAAGAATATTTGTTAGTAAACATTTATGGTCCAAATACCCCTAATGAAGGGTTTTGGAATTTATTGGTAAAGAAAATGTTCAAATTTCCGAAAGCTAAAATCTTGATGACAGGGGATTTTAATGTTACTCTGAATTCTTATCTGGACAGAAGGAAAGTGGGGAGTGGTAACACTAAAGTTAAAATCAAATCTACACAATTGAAGTTTGAAAAGAAAATATTTAATTTACTGTATAACTCACTTAAACTAGTAGATATATGGAGGCTCTTAAATCCCAATAGCCTAGAATACACATGTTGTTCCAAGTCCCATAATACGCTTTCGAGATTGGACCTTTTTCTAATCTCAGATCTTTTGGTACCAAAGATTGAGAAATGTATTATTGGGGATTTTAGTTTGTCTATCTGCGAGACTCTATTGATTTTAGAAACTTCTTAACTAAATCTTGGGAAGATTTTAGAACATTTAACAGTCACTGCAGGGACAATACTCAGCTTTTTTGGGAAACAGCGAAAGCTTACCTAAGAGGGGAAATAGTTAGTTATGTGGCAAAAGCAAAGAAGGAGAAGGCGAGAAAAGATAAGGCTCTCTCAGATAAAGTGAGGGAATCATATATTAAACTTTTGGAAAGACCCTTTAAGGTAAATACTGAGAATTATTTTCAGGCCAAAAAAGAAAGAGAGACATTTCTCTTGGGAGAAGCACAGTGCCAGATTTGCAAAATTTGGTAACAAAGTAGGTAAATTTATGGCCTCAATGTTTAAAAGACAGTCTAGGAAGAGACCAATAGCAGCAATAAAGGTAAAAGACCAATTAGTTACAGAACAAGAGCAGATCTCACATCTATTTCACGCTTTTTATTCATCTCAACGTCCAGATGTAGACACTATTAAAAAGTTCCTGGACGGGATTTGCTTGCCTACAATTTCAACAGAAAATTGTGATCTTTTAAATCAGCCAATAACAGAAAATGAGATTTACAAAATTATTGGTTCAATGGCGAGAGGGAAAGCTCCAGGCCCGGATTGCTTACCTATTGAGTTCTATCAAATACTGCGAACAGAGATAGGGCCAGTACTGTCTGATTTATATAATGAATACTTCGGAACAGAATCTAAGATCTCTGAGAATTTTAAGAGGGCTAATATAATCTTGATTCCAAAAGCCAATAAGGATCCAACAGATATGATCTCGTATAGACCTATTTCGTTATTAGGACTAGACTATAAAATTTTGATGAAAATAATCGCGGAGAGGATGAAACCTTTAATGCCGGCTATTGTGCACCAAGATCAGGCAGGGTTTATTATAGGAAGAGCATCAGAGATGAATATAAGAAAAATTCTACAGGTGATATGTCATTATGGGGGGGATCGCTCTGCCCTGCCGGAGGCCTTCCTGCTATCCCTGGATGCAGAGAAGGCCTTCGACAGGGTGGAGTGGCCCTTTCTGATCGAAGTATTGGAGAGATTTGGCTTCAGGGGTCACTTTAAGGATTTTATTGATAAGATCTATACAAATGTTAAGGCTTCCATTTTGATCAATGACTCTATGTCAGATTCTTTCATTCTGACAAGAGGCACCCGTCAGGGTTGCCCAATGTCACCATTACTATTTGACCTTATAATGGAACCCCTGGCCATTAAACTGAGAGATTTATTGATTGGAATCAGTATAGGACAAACAAAACTTAAAACCGCCTTGTTTGCGGACGATCTTCTGTTATTTGTTGCTGAACCAAAAAGGCAAATTAGTGCGATTATGGGGTTGCTTGAACAGTACGGTGAGGTCTCGGGCTACAGAACAAACTTTTCAAAATCAAAAATCTTGTGGCTTAAAGAGAGCTCTGGGGAACCTCAAACTTTTCAATTTATAGAAACCAAAACTCTGGAGTATTTGGGCTTAAAAATCTCAGCTAATACAACAGAATGGTATAAAGACAATTTTGGTACAATATTAGGGGATAGTAGAAATAGACTAAAATCTTGGGCATCACTTCCGGTATCATTGTCGGGAAAAAATTCTCTTTTTAAGATGTTTATTATTCCTAAGATCTTATACACGTTAAGGATGCTTCCTTTTCTGATAGATAGAAATGACTTAAACCGCTTTAACCAATCATTAAGGTTGTTCTTATGGAGTGGGAGAAAACCAAGGTTGAAACTAACTAAACTATATCAGCCCTATAATAAAAGGGGGCCTGGCTCTACCTAATCTAGAGCGTTACAACCAGGCGGCAATTCTACGTTTCCCCCTTGATTGGCTATCAAGGTCCTTTTTATATTCTGAGGAGTCCATAGAGAATCATGTTTGTTCTCCGCTATCCTTAAATTATGTACTTTGTGCCACAAATAGAGAGTTAGGAAAGAGCCTTCTGTTACACCCTTTGTACACGGATATAATAAAAGTATGGAGAAATCTATCTATCAGTATTGGAACGAGCCAAAATATCTCAAAATGGATGCCGTTAAGCGGTAATCCTCACTTCCCCTTAGGTAATATATCTGATACCTTTAAGAAATGGTCACCAGAGAGACCACTAGTAGTGAGTGATTTTTATAATTACACCATGAATAAACTGTATACATTTGATAAGTTCCAAGAAAAATGTCCCGCAGTACAAAAGAAACATATGTTTTATTTTTTACAAGTTAAGGATTATATCCTTAAATTGACTAGGATAGCTCCTCAATTATGGAAAGTTCATCCTTTAATTGATGTTGCTAAGGTTAGAAAGGGTCTGTTATCTTTTATATATAAACTATTGCTGTCTTTAGATGAAAATTCAGCATTAACAGAACTGGCATCTTATTGGATATCAGCGGTTGATTCTTCCAACCTGGAAAAAATACTACTGAAAAGTCTAACTATCACCCAAAAGTTACTCCCTTCATCTTACCATAGAGAAATTCAATTTAGACTATTACATAGAGACTACTTTATTCCACGTAGAGTGGCAAAATGGAATAAAAAAGTGCTTAATTGTTGTTCTAAATGCCACTCGGTTGATCCAGATTTAATCCATTTGATATGGAACTGTCCAAAACTAAACCAGTTCTGGAAGAAACTAGAATTCTTTTTTTTTACTATATTTAAAAGGAAAATCTACTTAACTAAGGATTCCATGCTTCATGGGATAGAGATATTAACTTTCTGGTGGTAGCATTAACAATTACTAGAACACTCATTTTTAGATACTGGATTGTAGACAAAGTTCCGTCAATAGCGGAAATAAGGAAATTACTATTAGATGCAGTAATTAAAGCAGCTTATGATCTCAAAATAGGAGGGACTTCAGGGGAAAAGTTCTGCAATATCTGGAAGCGTTTTGTTTGCTCTCAGGGTAATGACCTTACATATCGTATAGAACAAATTATAAATATTAAGTTAAATTAGGTCTACTGATTGGCTGAGTTGGAGAGAGGGACGCGTGGGGAGCTAGAGAAGGTTTTATAATATTATCTTTTTTTATTTTTTTATTTATTTTTTATTTATTATTATTTATTTTTATTTATTTTTTTGTGTTTGTTGGTTTTGTTTAATTGGAATATATAAAAGGGTCAAAGTATTGGTGTATATGTTAAGTTGATATGTAATTGCTGCTAGTTTATTCTCTTATCTTTTTTTTTTCTTTTTTCTGTATGGTCTTTTTTATCTTGCCGTACAGAAACTTATGTGTCATATGCAATATGTTTTATATAAATTTTTTTTTTAAAAAAAAAAAAAAAAAAATAAAAAAAAAAAAAAAAAAAAAAAAAAAAAAAAAAAAACACTTTACACTTATTTTGTCAATACTTAAACAGCTAATAAAACTTTAAAAACATACATCTACATGTTATTCCTAGACTAATCTTTTCTTTGAATGCATCATTCATTTAATGTTTATTGACCCTTTAAGGATATGAGTTCAGATCATGAGCTCATAAGTGGATTCTGTTACAAAAAAAATATCTTCAAAAAAAATTACAAACAATGCAATGCAACATAATTGGTCATAAAAGTAAGTTAGAAACATATTTAAAATTGCATGCTCTATCTAAATCAGGAAAGAAGCATTTTGGATTTTATATCCCCTTTAAGCAAAAGATGTATAGTTAAGCAAAATTAATGTAGGGTTTCTATGTATTTATTTGCATTTAATGTCTAAGGTAAAACTGATGCACGCCCCACTCCCTCTTTAAACGCCAAAATAGGAAAAGAATAGCTCTCTAGACTATAGTTTTACCTTGCAGCAATACATTTTTGCATTTTTTTCTTCTTTTTTGACTCTTGGTGAGTTCTTTCTCCTTCCTCTTCTTCCTCTCCATCATCTTCTTTCACCAAATCATTTACATCATCTTCACTGTATTCTCCTCCTAGAGAATAAGAATAATTTTACTAATTTTCACAGAAAGTGCAAGTGAGATCTCTACAGGGATGGAAAAAAACATTTTTAAAAATGAATATAGAGCAAGCACGGCAGATGACCACAACATTCAGTCTAGAGTTGTCATGTCTCTGGCAACAGGCAAACAATACCAAGGATGTGTCTGAGGCATTCTTAATTTTCAAGGATTTAAAGGGACAGGAAACCCTAACATTTTCTTTCATGATTTGGATAGAGCATAACATTTTAAACAACTTTCCAATTTACTTCTATTGTCAAATTTGCTTCATTATATTCTTATCCTTTGCTGAAGAAACAGTATTGCACTACTGGCAGCTAGCTGAACACGTTAGCCAATTACAAGAGACAAATGTGTGCAGGTCAGGCACCAATCAGCAGCTTGCTCCCACTAGTGTAGGATATGTGCATATTCTTTCTCAACAAGGGATACAAAAAGAACAAAGCACAGTTGAAAATAGAAGTGAATTTTAAAAAAAAAGTGTCGTAAAAAGACATGCTCTATCTGAATAACTAATTTTGACTTTCCTACCCCTTTAAGCTCCTCCTAGCAAATGACCATGATTTCCCTTATCTCATCTACTGAGGTAAATTAGGGACAGATAAATAGCTGTGTGCAATGTTAAAGTAACTATTTAAAGGGATATTAAAGTGATCATAAACTTTACCTATTTGCTACCTAGTATATAAAATTATTATTAAAATCAGGGGCACTTTCATTGAATACATTTTTAAGATGCTTTATTTGTAAAATATTTACCATTTAGTGATGGTAAACATCACCCCATTCCTCCGCCCGCACCTCATACTTGATTTAGCTGAGAGATGACGAATCCGGCTTCATCCAATCGTTACGTGCCCCACTTGGCATACAGCTTGTGGGGCACACAATGATTGGATGAAGCTGGATTTGTCATCGCTTAGCTAAATAAAGTATGAGATGCGGGTGGAAGAATGGTACAATGTTTACCATCACTAAATGGTAAATATTTTACAAATATAGAGTCTTAAAAAATGTAATCAATGAAAGTGCCACTGATTTTAATAATAATTTTATATACTAGGCAGCAAATAGGTAAAGTTTACAATCACTTTAAACAGCAAGTACATGCTAGACCTATTTATGTATTAAAAGCAAAGATTAGCCTAAGAATAATATGTAGATGTATTTTTAGAATTATATTAGCCGTTTTACCCCTTAACAACCAGTGCCGTACCCTGTACGACACTGGTCGTTATCCCTTAAGGACCAGCGACGTACCCTGCACGTAGCTGCAGTCATGGGCTTCTCTCTGCCTCGATCTCACTCAAAATAGCGAGATCACACTATTTCTGCATTCCCCACGAGTGGGGCACTGCATAAATAGATTTGCAGAGTTGTCGATGCAGAGAGGGCCACTCCGTGGTGCTGATCGTTGGTGGGTATGAGTGTAAATGAGGGAGGCGGGTAAGCGGCCCATCACTGGAGGAGGTGGGAGAAGGAAAATAAAAAAAAATGCATCATTGAGGGTGGAGGGAGTAGGGGCAATGAGGGGATCCCATGTGGGATCCGTTAACAAAAAGGGATCTGGGAGGGGGTAGTGCATTTTGGGGGAAAGCTACACTACAGAAAAAAAATAGGACTTTTTTTTTTTTTTTTAAATTGCCAATTTTGTAGCAAACTGGGTAATGGTAGACCGCTGCCACTACCTAAGCTGTTGGTAAATAGGTAGAGGGAGGAGGGTAAGAGCTTTTTTTTTGGGGGGGGGGTCAGGGAGGTTTGGAGGTTAGGGGAAACCTACACTGCAGCAAAAATATTTTGTAAAAAAAAAAAAAAAAAGCTTTTAATTTTCATACTGGCAGACTTTCTGCCAGTACTTAAGATGGCAGTGACAATTGTAATGTGGGGGAGGGAATAGAGCGGTTTGAAGGGAGTCAGGGAGGGAACAGGTGGTGGGATGTGTCAGGTGGGAGGCTAATCGATACACTAAAGCTAAAATTAACCCTACAAGCTAATTAACCACTTCACTGCTGGGTATAATACAAGTGTGGAACGCAGCAGCATATAGCTAGGCTTACCAGAAGTCCCACTTTTACTGGGATTGTCCCGGTTTAGAGGCGCTGTCCCAGTGTCCCACCCAGTTGTTCATTCTGTCCCAGTAGGGTTGCCACCTCCAGGTTTGAAATCATGTGTCCGGGTTTCAGACCACCTGAAACCCAGACACATTATTCAAAATGACTGGACTGTGGCTCTCCAGCATAGTTGGATGCTGGTACTTTGTTACATACAGCCCTGCTTAGCTTAACGTTCGTGTCCTTCAAAGTTTACATTTAGTAATACAGGCTGAGTGAGCAGCATAGGGTTTTTTAATTTTGTAGTACTACTTGGTTTATTTTTCTAAGAATTTAACACCCCCCGACCCCTGGTGACATCACCGGTAATACACCTTTAGGGGAATCATGTGGGTATGACTAGGAAGTACAGACAGGAAGGATTTTTGGCCTGGATCTTGCTTTACTTCATGCAGGATAGCATTTTGGCTATAATCTTCCTGCATTATGGTATAGAGTAGCCTCTTAAACAGCTTTAGCAGGTACATGTTTCTTTTTTACTTTCATTCAATGTTGTATTTATGCCTTATCAGTATTTGGCTCTGTTCCTTAATTAGACACATAAAACACATATTACACTGCAGATATTACATTGTGAAATTGATAATTATGAAAGTGATAATTATGCTTGATGTTTGGCATTATTTAGAATCTGAGATTTAGATTAATGATTTATTTGCCATGACAACGTAATGGTGCCTTTTTCACTAAGGGGTAGTGTTATGGTCTATTTAAACTGTGTGATTCACTTGTTTGACTGAGGAAGGGTAGAGTATCCACGAAACATTACGCACATAAAAGCTACTACTTTAAAAGGACTGGTAATTGCCACGCCCCCTTGACCACGCTCCTGACCACACCCCCACTGGCACCGCACCAGGTGGTCCCAGTTTCACCTCTAAAAATTATGGTAAGCCTCCATATAGCTGCTTTATAATTACCAAAAAGCAATGCCAAAGCATATATGTATGCTATTTCTGAACAAAGGGGATCCGAGAGAAGCATTTACAACCATTTGTGCCATAATTGCACAAGCTGTTTGTAAATAATTTCAGTGAGAAACCTAAAATTGTGAAAAAGGTAACGTTTTTTAAATTTTATCGAATTTGGCGGTGAAATGGTTGCATGAAATATACCAAAATGGGCCTAGATCAATAGTTTGGGTTGTCTGCTAAAAAAAAATTATATATATATATATATATATATATATATATATATATATATATATATAGTTTTGATAGGAAAATATATAAAAGGCTCTAATTCTGTTTAAATGTAGTGATGGCAAAAAAAAAAAAAAGTTTTTGTCTGAAATGCCCGGTCCTTAAAGGGTTAAATATTGATGAAGCAAGAGTAAATGTTTAGTATCTATACTAGCACTTCAATAAAGTTATAGGCACTGCCATTTTTTAACCTAAGCTTTCCATTGATTTCTCTTATTGTCTGAGGATAATTAGAGACAGATGTAAACTGTGAGCTAAAATGCAATGTGCAAACAAGACTGTGTGGAACATAGGATTGTAATTATCTAAAAAGTTTTCCACACAGCCATGTTTGTACACGCTCTTGTTTTATCTTGCTCAGGAGAGAGCATTCCATTCAAACATAAAATACTCTGATGTGCATTTCAAATTTTGTTAACATGTCATAACTCTGACAGAGGAGAATCAGTATGTACACAAAACCATGTTATGATTATTAGTTTCTTTTTATTGATCTCCTTTACTGGGGGTTCTTGGGGTTATACATATACACTACACTTGCTTTGTATGTGCTGTTTATTTAGAACGAACTACAAGTCCCATAATGCATTTGGATGAGTTTCCTCAATCATGTCTCATACATCAACTGGATGCAAAAGCTTATAAGGTGTGCAGCTAAAATGGAATAACGAAATTTGCGCAGCAGTTGAGCATTATTACTTTTCCTTCGTCATATTTACTTACCAGATGGCACATAATCCTCATCTTCGGATGAGGAATAATCTTCAGAATCATAATCAGACATGGCTACAAATGAAGAATCTGCAGTTACCCTAAGAAACACAAGAGCATGAAAAGCGCATGTGTGAAATCGACAACCAATAAAAGCGTAAAGCGTTCCTCTGTCTGACGTGCGCGTACGTAAAATCTCTCAAACTGCACCGCGTAAAAGAATTACGTGCTTTGGTTCGGTATGAGACGCATGCCCAGTAGAATCCAACATTGTTTGTGGTCAGTTGTGACTACGGAGTCTGAGATAGATCAAAATGTGTTAGTTTATAATGTAACAGCTTTGGAATATTGTGTTTTTGTGTACCTGTACATTATGCAATCTACATAAGGGTATTTGATTATGCTTCACTAAGGACTACGCGAAAACACCCAATAAATTATAAGAAGAGATGAATATAAACTTGCAAAATAATTAAAATAAAGTTTAAATGCATTTTTTTCACCAAGATTTCGTGATTAACAAACATAACACAGTGGCTCACACACACACGTTTGGATAACAGTATGGAAAGGGATGTATGAATTCAATTTCAGGGAAAACAATTATATTAAACGTGGTAGATTCACGAAGATTTCTCTCCGCTAAAGAATGGGAGATGTATCTCGTTTAATGAACGTGTTCCGCAGCATAACACGCAAAGTGGGAAGGAAACTTTGTGAATTTACCCCGGTAGTACGTTGCAAATATTGAGACGCAGTGAGCAGATAAAAAGCGCTGTTGCAAACGTCAACTATTGTGCATGACCAAAACATAAGCCACGATAATGTATGTGTGTACATGACATGTGATTTCTATTGGCTGTCATGTGATAGAAAGATATTGCATCCAATCATATCACAATTTTATTTCAGGGGTTGTGTTCTCTGAGGTTTGCAGTCATCCGATTGGCTGTTTGACATCCAGCTCCTGTAAGTTTTGGTTCCAGGATGTCACAGGAGGAGGACCTGGGAAGTTGAGTTAGGAGAGAGTGAGGAGGCGCAGCGGCCTGAGGGGCTGTGGATGGCGGCAGTATGGAGAGTGGCAGTGGAGGAGGGCAAGGCGCAGAGACCGGGCTTCTACAGCAGATCCTAAGCTTGCGCCTTGTGCCAAGAGTCGGAAACGCAACGATATGTCCAAGCGCCACCACCCTGTGCGCCTTCCCTGGTGAGTTGGACGGGGGCCTTGTAATATGCAGGGCTCCCAGCAGCAACATAGGATTATTATTATTAAACTGATGTCTGACCGGATTAGTTATTTATGAAAGAGTAGATGTTTTTGATCCAGTTTTATACTTTTAAACATTGTTATTACGCACAGGGTTGTGTATGAGGAAATAATGTTTATCCACAGTACTGCTGCTTAGCTATTCGTGTCTAAATAGAATAACCAGCAAAATATTTACCCGTCCAGTTTCATGCTGATAAATATGTATATTTATATAGGGTAGTACATGTAGACAGCGCTTACTACAATTATGTAGATACAAACACACTAGAAATAGGATAGTAAAGAACAAAACGGATAGCGTCCCTTTTCTAATTAGTTCACAATATATAGTATGGTATGAGGAAAGAATGTATAGTTCAACATCTCAACCACATTTATACCTTGAGGTCTGATATCCCAGTTTTAATAAAGCTAGGTTATGTAGACAAATGTGAAGAGCTATGCTTTTGACATGGTGTGTTACAAGCTCTCCTTGAGTAAATGAAAGCAGCATTAATTTATTGAGAAAAATGAATGTATAGGAGATAAATGTATTGGCTATCTAGGATGGGAAGCTGTTGCAAGCTTTTCAAATTGTTAAAGGGAGGTGGAAATCAATTTTTTACTTTCATAATTTAGCATGCAATTCTAAAAATATTTTCAATTTTATTTTTATTATTTTCTTAGTATCATTAGTTGCATACCTATGTAAGGTCAGGAGTGTGCATGTGCCTTGAGCATTATAGGGCAGCAATATTTGTAGTGTTATTCATTGTTGAAAACACTGGTGTTAAAGGGCCATGATACCCAAATGTTGAAACACTAGAAAGTGATGCAGTATAGCTGTAAAAAGCGGACTAGAAAATATCACCTGAACATCTCTATGTAAAAAAGAAAGATATATATTTTAGCTCAAAAATTCCTCAGTAGCCACATCCCATTGTAAAGGACTTCTAAGCAGCAAATCAGTATGTCTGTCCCGGGACAGCTAAGGGGAGTGAGCTTACGTGCACACTCATCTTATTTCCTTATTCAGTTTAAGGAAGTTTACTATGAAATCTCATGAGAGTTAAGTGAAATCTCATGAGATCACAGTAACAGAGTTCATGACCTCAGCACTGTTGATGCTGATTGGCTGCTGTTCATTTTTTCATTTTTTTTTTTTTTACCTGCAGCTGGGCAACAGCTGAGTATAACTTTTTACACAGAACTTGCTCTGCTGAGCTGAGGAAATTGTGAGGTAAAATAGTGCTCAAGACTCCTGTACGGCCCTGACCCTGCTGAGGGATAGGGCTGCCACTACAAATTTTGGGGGCCCTGACTTAAACATTGATCAGCCCCCCCCCCCTTGACATGTGCAATTTTTGACCAAGTGACTAAAACATATATGCACTTCTTAAAGGACATTCAATACTTCCCTTAACATTATTTGCGCTAGAAATATAAGAACCGAAGATCCGCCTGCAGTATATCCCTCCTGCCATGCCGCCTTGCTTCTGTAGTAATCACTTTCGGTAACTTGTGTAATACCGGGTAAATATGGCAGCCGGACTCCCCCCACCATTACGTAGCTGCCTTCTTCAAATCATCATCAAATCAGAATTCGGTCTTCGGACATCTAGCGCAAATAATGTTAAGGGAAGTGTTGAATGTCCCTTTAATTTCAGTCAAACTTGGAAATGTTTTAAAGGTAATAACACAGAAACACACACACACTCATACACTGAAACACACACATATGGATTCACATATAGACACTCTAGCAGATATGCAAAGAAACACACTGACACCCACACAAGCACTCAGCACTTGTTTACATTGACCTGACAAGTAATGAGGTAGACTACAGTTTTGACAAAAAAGGAGATTTACAAGACAACATATGGAGTTCTGATTATCTTTTTGTCAAGGAAGATGCCAACTATATGGTAACAATAGCATAGAGTGGCTGAAACAAAGGGCCCTGAACTGCCTTAAAAATAATTTAAAGGTTAAGTGGCGGATTGGTGACTTCCGTAAAGGTCTCATTAGTCTGTCTGTAGAAAGATGTGAATAATCAGTAATAAGTTCAAAATCTCCTAAAAAGAAATAGACAATTGACACACAAACAAACTTGCACATATATCCAAGGAAACACCCACAGAGACAGCTATGAGAAAACGCAGACATACACACTCACAAACACCCACAGAAAACATACACAGACACCCACAGAAAACACACAGATATACACACATAGACACCCACATAAAGACATACATACATACACACACCCTTACTGAGACAGCCACAGAAAATGCACAGACATATGCACATACTCTTACAGAGACATCCACAGAAAACAGTCATACACACACACTCTCACATAGACATCCACAGAAAGCACAGACATACACACCAACCCTCACAGAGGCATCCACAGAAAAAGCACAAAGACAGACACACACTCAGAGACCCACAGAAAAAAAAATACATACACACTCATAGAGACACCAACAAAAGCACAAATACATAAACACAGGCAGCCACAGAAACACTCACAGGAGGTAAAATTTCTGCACATTGCTATCCCCTAAATCAACAGCGTTTGATATGTATGATAATAAAAAAAATAGCAGACATTTAGAGATCAGTTTTTAAAGACTCATATTTGGAAATGAGCACACAAAAATATTTCTGTGACTTAAAAATTGTACATTTAATGATCTGTCAGAATGGGTAGATGAAGAAAAACACTTTTGAAAGGTTGTCATGTTTCTCCCCCCCCCCATTTCCCCCAAAAAAGGGCATCACTTCAAATCTGGGGTACAAATGTTCCCATCTGTCAGCTGTAATTATTGATAAAATGCCTTCTGGCATCTGGAAAGTCCTTGCATAAAGGGGCAGTAAACTGGAATGTTATATATGAGCTAATGTTATATATCAGCTAATGAGTAGCAATAACTACGAAACAGTCTGTCCTAGGATGGTTATGAATCACTGCACTAACCCTAGCTAAGCTTATAAGCTGTGTGAACAGCGATGCTTTGGCGTTAAGGGAATCTGCTGAAAAGCAGACTTGAAATAAAAAGGTGCGTCGTGAACCTAATTTGCATATCTTACCCGGAATCCTTTGCTGCATTGGAAACAATGTATTCCAGAGGTTTTCAGTGGGAAAAACAAGCCTTCTGGCCTGTATAGATTTGTTAATGATCTACACAATGAGTTTTCTCTCTCTCTTCTTTCTTCTTCTCTCTTCTTTCATACAATTATTATAAAAACATCTGCTCAGAAAAACTCCAACAGTTCTTTTAATATATATATATATATATATATATATATATATATATATATATATATATATATATATATATATATATATATATATATATATATATATACATACATACATATACATCCATTCAGGATACAACCTTGTACAGACTTAGCAATTTTTACTGAGAACTAAGTATGTAAGAATTTTTAAAGGGACAGTGCACTGGAAAGTTATTTTATAAAAATAAAGTCCTATTGAACTCCATATTGAGTCCTTTTAGAACTAAAGTATAAAATGTATTAATCCAAAACATCTCCCTTTTCTTTAAAATATGATCCCTGTCTTCTCCCCTCTTTGGCCTATGTATTCTTTCTATTACTTGAAACTTCTGGCTGATGTTATTGCCCATGGATTTAAATTGGTTAATCCTGTCTCTTATCTCCCTGCACATTTCACCAATATATACAAGTCCCCACAGACATTGTAATGATATATATTACAAGGTCTGATCTACAAGTTAAATATTCCTGGATCTTATATTTAGTTTCCAGTAAAGGATGGAAGAAATAACTGCCTTTTATCATTACAGTTTCCAAATAACAAGTACAGGAATAGATGGTATTTGAATACTGTTTTGACCATGCCACTATCATATGACGAATGTTATTATGCATGTGATTGTTTTTATAAAAAAAAAAAATTATTAATCTTTCTGTTGACTGCATATATCTGTACCCAACCATCTTTTTTTTTTTTTTTTTTTTTTTTTTTTTTATTTTATTTTAAATCAGACTGCCTGACAGGACCTTAGTATCATAGAAGTCTGCTGAACAGCAGCAATGCCCTTACTACAAACTAGCTGGTTATCGGTAACTGTACACAAGTGACTCTTGGGGGATATATATATATATATATATATATATATATATATATATATATATATATATATATATATATATATATATATATATATATATATATATATATATATATATATATATATATATATATATATATATATATATTGGGTAAAGTCAGAAATCTGGGTAATCCTAGGATTGCCTGGGTAATCCTAACATTACCCAAGTGGCTGTGGGTAAAGCCCAATGTAATGTAATTCCCCCATCTACACTATTTCATCTGGCATCCACCCCAAGTGAACTTTGGGGAATTAGGTTTACAAGGGCAGCTTTGACCCCCCCCTAGGTGGAGGCAAAAAAGATAGTTAAAATGTGTGAAATACAGTGCATCGTATATATGCAGTGACTCAGTGTCTCTACCAACAGCCACTTGGGTAATATCAGGTTTACCCGGGTAATGCTAGGGTTAACCGATTTCTTTATCCGCAACTAGGGTTGCACCGATACCATTTTTTTATGACTGAGTAAAAGTACCGATACTTGTTTTCAAATACTCGCCGATGCCAATTACCGATCCTTTTTTTTTTTTTTTTATGTCATGTGACAGTTTACCAAACACAATACAGACTAATTAGTTAAGATTCCGTCTTCATAATTATAAAGGATTGTAATTCAAAAGACATTATGAAATAATAAAAAAGTTCACTGAACATGTTTATAAATAAAAAATATTACAATAAAATATTAAATTTAAAGGGGTGATGCAATTGGGTTGTAGGGCTGTTATATAACATCAATCTGACATTTGTATGGAGGTTTGACTCTAAGTTGAACAGTCTTTCACTTTCCACACTACTTCATGGGGCAGAAAGATATTTTTGGGCCATTTTAGCCAGAGCTGGAAATCTGTTTATTAACTGCCCAGTACTTCAGGAGTTTGTCTGAACGAGGTACAGTGATCTCTCCTACAATAATACAAATAACAGCAATTTGTATTGGCAGAACAGTAGTAAACAATTTTTAGTTTAGTCTCCTCTCCAGTTTAAAATGAAATGGGAACATGCAGTTTGAAAAAACGCCACAAGATAGCATATGAGTAGGAAGTGGAGGTATCTGTTTAAGTATCTGTGCATTTGCACGAGTACAAGTACTCATGCAAATACTTGGTATCGGTACCGATACTAGTATCGGTGCATCCCTATCCGCAACAGATATATCTCAATTTCAAGTCCTAAGCTACTAGCCAGGCCAAAATGTTACTCGCCACTGATCCCACCAATGACCTGCCCAGACCCACTAAATCACACCCCCTCTGCATATGTTTAGCCATTGTGAAACGCCTTATTTAGTAATTTTGAATATTTGTTATTTTAAACCATAACAAATTAAGTAATTTTAATAAAATTCTTAAAAATATAAGCATTTGTGGTCTATTTAGCAGTGTATATATGTTGATTTAACATTCACTCGCTATCTTTCACCACTCGCCACAATGCAATTTCTACTCGCCGATGGCAAGTGGAAATTTTTAGCCCATTAGATATAATAATATTATTATTAATAATAATAATATTTGCACTATTTTATTGTATATGTGTTGACCTTATGTCCATGTTGGTATCAGGATATGCTACATAACTTTGTTCAGTTGTATTTATATATCAAAATCTCCATTGCTTTATGACTGATTTCCTACTACAAATTATAATAATACTGTCTTTTAGAGATGTGGTATGGTGTATTCCTATGGGCCCTGGTCTCTTCCCTTTTCTTCCATATACCTGCTGGATTGCTTGCTCTGTTTACCCTCAGACATCACAAGTACGGAAGGTTTATGTCTGTCGGAATCTTTCTTATGGGCATCATTGGACCAATATCTGCTGGGATTTTAACAAGTAAGTAACCGTGATGGGAAACAGAAGAATTACTGTCTGATAACTAACACATCATTTTGTTCAGCCTTTTAGCCTCTGGCTGTATTACATTTTTAATGTGAATATGTGCTTTATTTTTGCTACTCTAAGATTGTATGCTCCCTTGGGAGTTTGATCACTATTTATTCCTTTATTCCGTCTTGCCTTTATTGTACTTTTTTTATTTTATTAATTATTACACTGCAGAATACGTTGGCACATTTTTATTTTGTTTTGACAGTTTTATTTTTATTATGTGTTCCCAAAGGCAAATTGGAGCAGCACTTGTTTTGTATTTTCACCCACAGTTTTAGTCTTTTCCTTCTGTTTCACACAGAAATCTTCCGGGTTTGTGTCACCTCCTAATATACACACCATGAAAACTGAACTGATTTTTTTTCGGGCTTGCTCCTAGATTTCAAATTTGTCAATTCTGAATTGATCTGATGGTTTAAAAAAAAAAAAAAAAAAAAAGCTGTAGTCGTTAATGACTTTAGCTTTAAAGTGACATGAGAGTCAAAATGTAACTTTCATGATGCAATTTTAATAAACTTTTTAATTTGTCTGTTATTAAATGTAATTAATTCTCTTGGTATTCTTTGTTGAAATGCATATCTAAGTCGGCTTAGTAGCAGCAATGCACTACTGGGAGCTAGCTGATGAATGGTGGCTATGCACTTATTCCTCTTATTGACTCACCAGATGTTTTCAACCTACAATAGTGCTTTGGCGCTGACTTAACCTATGTGGTTCATCCCTTGACAGAACTTTTTATTATTGCCCTGCTGATTGCATGTGTCACATTAGATCATTTTTCTTTTTTGGATTCTAGTTTTGTTTTTGAGTAAACTTCCAATCTTTTGCTTGATTATGATGATGCCACCCATGATACTAGTACTACTGGATCCCCTTTCCTCAATGTGCGATCCAGCTCCTACTAAGGTCTTACAGAAGCCGATCTTTAAGCGCCTTCCCATAATAAGCTTTGTCATAAGCCTACCGTAACCAACAATGAGATGGCAGTTTCAGCTTCTTGACGTGATCCATATCTTACCTCTAATGATGTTTTGATTTATTTGGATCCTTTTTTCATTAGTGGATGGAATCAGAATGTAATCTGTTGTATTAGAAATGCAAATGTTGCCCTCTACACTGAGAAGCATCTCTATAATTAGTGATAAGAATTGCAAAATAGTTCCACAAAAATGAAATAGAGGTTGTGCAATACCTGAATAACTACTCCCTGTCCTTTTTTACTTGTTTATGGAATCCAAAGTGGTAGGGATCCTTTTTCTGTCACCTTTTTATAAAGGATGTTTTCTTCCTTCTTCTTTAAATGACTCTTATTTATGGCATGTAAAGCTAATCTTTCTCTCTTTGTAGTGTTATTAAACAGGTATATAAAGTGTATTGCTTGAGAGGAATACTTTCTGTATGATTTAGAATTTGGTAAATAGGGAGTTAAAAACACAGGCACACTTTAAACTCCAATGCAATAAATGTACTCTTTATTAATCTGTAGTGGTCAGTTAATTTAACATGGTTATTTTTTCTCAACAGGTGCTGCCATAGCTGGTGTCTACAGAGCTGCAGCCAAGGAAATGATCCCCTTTACAGCTCTTGTGCTTGGCGTGGGGCAGACTTTCTGTGTCCTTATAGTTTCCTTTTTAAGGATTTTAGCTACCTTGTAACATAATGGAAGTGGAATCTTAAAAAAATGGACTTTGGATTTATATTTTCATTCAATCTTTATTTTGTTACTTTGTGTAACATACTGGAGACTTGCCCATACTTTATTACAAACAAATCTACAACACAATGGAATATCAGATGATATTTACACCTATCCAAAACACAATAGCTTGAAATGAAGCAGAAAAAAACCAGATTCTTGATACATGTGGTAGTCCTTTAACTGATTGTGCTTTTATGTACACACAAAATAAAACGTGGCATGGCTTTTGTTACAGCTCCCAAGCATCTGCAGCAACTGACATATAGCCAGTGGACTTTCTTCCTACCGTAATGGTGCTGCTGAATTTTGTGTTTTTTTATGACAAACTGTTTAACCTGCAAAAAGCTCCATGCAGATGTTCACAGTGCTCTCTTTGTATCACTGCTGCACTGTTTTTAAGAGCAACTATTAAAAAGTACATAGTCTGGACTTTGCACCCAGCAAGATATGAAATGCCACCTTTTTTCCTTTTAGAAAGGAACATGTTTTTTAAATAGTTTTAATTATTTTAACATAGATTTTCAGTTATTCTCTCTGCTGCTAAATGTATAAATATCTCCTTTTCTGATCTTATATTACTATAAATGGTTTTTATTCATAAATGATTTTATTGCTGTTCTGGTTCACTTTGGCTAAGAATGCCGTGCTTGCTAAATGGTAGTATGCTGTATATTTTCTTACAGCCTATCACATTTTATAAACATTTCCAAAATTCTGTACATCTAAGTAAAACTGTTGTTAAGCTTTTGAACTCCTATCCCAAAAAGCCTCATTTCAGTATCAATGACTAATATTAAGGTATGACCTTTTTAATTTTTATATAACCTTTTTAGCAAAATTTTGAGGGCTCTGGTTAATTAAATTTGTACAGTTTTGGCCAAGCAGTTATTACTTTTACAAAGGAATTGTGGCTATAATAACATGTAAATATTAGCTGCAGTCATCAGCCCTCAAATCTTTAAACAATACATATGAATTGTCTTCCTTTTACATATGTAATAGTTTGTATTTTATCCTCTTGCCTCTAAACAGGGAATGTTTACAAACCAGATGTTTTCCCCAGCATTTTCTGATAGCAAATAAATAAGAGATGGGAATAATATTTCTACATGTACAAATATGAAAAACAAGCAATGAATGGGCATTAAACACTTTAAGATTATAATATTTAATTATGCAAACTTTACAACACACTTTCATTTTTTATTTCCCCCCCATTTTCTGTAATTTAACTTAGCATGGGGAGGTAAGATAAGGAACTGCAAAATGATAGGTTTACTAACACATTTTAAAATGTTCACACGGACTCTCCCAGTATGCTAACTTAAAAATATTGTAATTGCAAAGTGTTTAATGTCCTTTTACGTGCATCTGAATCCATTGCTCTTGACATACATCTTACACCTACTAAAACCTTTAATTTGTTTGATAGAATTCTATGTCCTTGTAAAATATTTGCTACAGCCTAGCCCAGGGAGATATATCTCTATGCACCATTTATTAGGAGCAGAACATCCTTGTCATGATGGTGCTGCAGCAGTAACAACCTCTTTGAATTACTCGAGGTGTTGAGTCTTATAAAAATGATTGTCTGATGGTAAAACCCTTTTTAAATTCTGTAGCATCTAACCTTTCCTATGATACATTCTCATTCTGTTATAAAATAAGGATGCAAGCAGAAAACAATTGCACACAAAATCTATTTACTCCAAAACCACATTCTTCCACTTAATAAGTATATGAGCAAGTTTCTTTTAACTAAAACTTAAGTTCTCTTTTTCCTTTTCTAGCATTCAGCTTTACAAACTAGATAGAGAACCTACTAATCTGTGATGGGTAAGTGATCTGATTGGTAGAGGGAACAGTACCAGAAATTATGTTTTTATACAATTTAATCACATGGCTGTTTTATTCTTTGAAGGGCTGGACCAAATTATATTTTTGTCCCTAAAGGATTGCTAATGTCCATGCTAAAGGCGTTTACTTTGTGACTTACTGACGTAAGAATGTGACATTTTCAAAGTGGATTATAACTCAGAAAATCTACCTTTGTTAATTAAGACCCATTATAATTACTTGGTATACTAAATTTACACACAGACAAATATATGTGGTAAATTTATACACAGACACATTGTAAACATATATGTAAGGTACACACTCACTAACTTTATTAAAGAAACATAATATTAAACACATCTTCATTTGACTTTACACAAGAAGCTGAAGAAGTTTTGTTTAATTTTTGCACTAATATTTCAAACTAACTGATGTACAGTTTTTATTCTTATATTTTAATAAATGCTGTGGTTTCTTTCAGGCAATTTTGTTATTAAAACTGTTCTTTTATTCTAAGAGGATAATCAATGACTTTACTAGGTTTATTAAACTGCTTACTATCCTTATGGGCCCTTCTTGTAAATTTGTATAATATATATATATATATATATATATATATATATATATATATATATATATATATATATATGTATATATGTATATATGTATGTATGTGTATATATATATATATATATATATATATATATATATATATATATATATATATATATATATATATATATATATATGTATGTGTATATATATATATATATATATATATGTATGTGTATATATATATATATATATATATATATATATATATGTATGTGTGTATATATATATATATATATATATATATATATATATATATATGTATGTGTATATATATATATATATATATATATATATATATATATATGTATGTGTATATATATATATATATATATATATATATATATATATATATGTATGTATATGTGTATATATATATATATATGTGTGTATATATATATATATATATATATATATATATATATATATATATATATATATATATATATATATATATATATATATATATATTATCAGTGGGGGATTGCACTCCAAGCAAACGTACAATCCAGTACACATACACACACTTTCAATAGGGATACTGACCGGTAATGCTTAATCCTGATTCATTACTTGGGGGAGGCTAGTTTAGATGTATATTATTCTTCTTTAGTCTTGTTCTCCTTTTTCCCCTGACAAGTCAAATCCTAATTTAAGATTAAATCATTAATGTCTTAAGCATATTAACCATATACTGCTGCCATTCACTTTACTGAAATCCTCTGCAGTGGTTATCATTTCATTTTATTTTTTGCTGGTTATGACTAAAATGCAAAACTTGCTATTGCAATTATTTTATTCTCCAAATTTAATTATTTCTGTACAATAGAAATCTGATTTAAAATGTAAATTTTTTATTTTTCTACTAATGTCTATAATTTTGGTGTACCTGTTTATATAACCAATAAAAAAAAGTTTGAGTAAGATATGCATGAATGTTTTTTTTTTCTTTTCTTCTAAATTTACAACTCTTAAATAATGTGATAAAAATGGACTTTATTTTCATTTAAAAAAAGATCTTTAAAATTTTTTACTTGGGTACTATTATGTCAAGTTTTAGCAAAAATGATATTCATATTTATTAATAATTCAATGTCTGTTTGGGGACACTGAGCAGACAGCATAATAGGAAGGTTGGCTGTATTAGCCACTGCTGATTTTGAGAAAAAACATGCTTGACCTCTTGAGTCGTCAATTTCCCGGCCCTAACCAACAATTATTCTTTAAACATAAATATTATAAAGAAGCCACTAACTTATTTTTTTTCTTTCTACTGGTATTCAACTTAGACTGGCACGCCAGACCAAACGTGGTACTATGTTCGACCACACAATAAGCAAATTTGGGAGCAACTCTCTCGATAAGTCCTTAGTTATCCTCTTTACAAGCTCCTATTGAGTTAAAAACCCCAAATCATTGCCCCAAGCATGCACAAAAATATATCAGGAGAAGGAAATAGTTTAGAGTAATCCACCACCTGCAATAAAACCTGGTCCCCACGAAGACCACACTCTCAAAACCATTTTAACAAAACGTTATCTCTGTCAAAACCCAGCTGAAGGCCTTCCTCCTTGTCCGCTGCAGCTTTTCTGGCCCAGTATACAAAAGAGTAGCCCACAACCCAAAGATGAACAGGACCTAGAAGAGAGTAAAAAAAGCATAATGAACAAATTAAACCCTCAAATGAGGGAGAACATAAGAATGGAACTAGTAGATCTTCACCTCCCTACCCCCTAAATAACATTTTCACTTAAACCTAAAATGGCCGCTTGAGTGGTCGCCCCTATCATAAGAGTGAGCTAAATTCATCAGGATTCAAATCTGCAAGAAAATTGACACTTGTGAGTTCATCAGCACCACGCCAGACACACCCAAACCCTCATGTGAAGAAGGCCAATTAAAAAGCTGCCTAAAAAAGAAATGCCTCCTATTCAGAATCGCAGACTACCTGTAACACTTTTCACAACTTGCCCAACAATCGAAAAAGTAAATGGGCGCCGACTGTCCCCTTTACAACAGTCTCTTTAAAGCCCTTTAACAATTTGCCTTATGCAAAACAACTTTGTGATATCGATTTACATTCAGGAATCAAAATGCAAGGGCTGACCACTTCTTATCCACTACAGGAGATCATCTACACAGTTTCCAAGACCAGATCCACTCCATCAAAACCCTCACACTTGCCCCATCACTGTCCACAAGCCCCTGCTTCTTAATCAGCTCCTCCCATTCTGTCCATACATTTTGAATAAGCGGTTCATGAACTCAGAGCTAAGGAGGCTCTTATCAGATCAGCAAGTCCTCTGTGCCAATGCTCCATAGTGACTCCAGGAAATCCTTCCCCACTCCATCTGCTTGAGGAGCCAGTTCTCTAAAGCACTGCCACTGAAATCGAGAAAGGGCATCAGCAATTGAGTTTCTTCTGTTATGTGTGATCAGTCCACGGGTCATCATTACTTCTGGGATATAACTCCTCCCCAACAGGAAATGCAAGAGGATTCACCCAGCAGAGCTGCATATAGCTCCTCCCCTCTACGTCACTCCCAGTCATTCTCTTGCACCCAACGACTAGATAGGATGTGTGAGAGGACTATGGTGATTATACTTAGTTTTTATAACTTCAATCAAAAGTTTGTTATTTTACAATAGCACCGGAGCGTGTTATTGCCTCTCTGGCAGAGTTTGAAGAAGAATCTACCAGAGTTTTTACTATGATTTTAACCGGAGTAGTTAAGATCATATTGCTGTTTCTCGGCCATCTGAGGGAGGTAAAAGCTTCAGATCAGGGGACAGCGGGCAGATGAATCTGCATTGAGGTATGTAGCAGTTTTTATTTTCTGAATGGAATTGATGAGAAAATCCTGCCATACCGTTATAATGACATGTATGTATACTCACACTTCAGTATTCTGGGGATGGTACTTCACTGGAATTACTCTGTAAAAAGTACATTAAACCTTTTAATAGGTATTTATTATGTTAAACGTTTTTGCTGGAATGTAGAATCGTTTGCATTTTCTGAGGTACTGAGTGAATAAATGTTTGGGCATTATTTTTCCACTTGGCAGTTGCTTGTTTTAATTGTGACAGTTTCGTTTCTCTCTCACTGCTGTGTGTGAGGGGGAGGGGCCGTTTTTTGGCGCTCTTTGCTACGCATCAAAAATTTCCAGTCAGTTACTCTTGTATTTCCTGCATGATCCGGTTCATCTCTAACAGAACTCAGGGGTCTTCAAACTTCTTTGAAGGGAGGTAGATTCTCTCAGCAGAGCTGTGAGACTTATATATTGACTGTGATTAAAAACGTTGCTCTGTAATTTTTACGTTTCAAATTTAATTATTGTTACTTTACTAATGGGAACAAACCTTTGCTAAAAGTTGTGTTGTTTTCAAGGATTGATGCTATAACAGTTTTTTCAGTTCATTATTTCAACTGTCATTTAATCGTTTAGTGCTTCTTTGAGGCACAGTACGTTTTTGTTAAATAAGATTGTAACCAAGTTGCAAGTTTATTTGCTAGTGTGTTAAACATGTCTGATTCAGAGGAAGATACCTGTGTCATTTGTTCCAATGCCAAGGTGGAGCCCAATAGAAATTTATGTACTAACTGTATTGATGCTACTTTAAATAAAAGCCAATCTGTACAAATTGAACAAATTTCACCAAACAGCGAGGGGAGAGTTATGCCGACTAACTCGCCTCACGTGTCAGTACCTGCATCTCCCGCCCGGGAGGTGCGTGATATTGTGACGCCTAGTACATCTGGGCGGCCATTACAGATAACATTACAAGATATGGCTACTGTTATGACTGAAGTTTTGGCTAAATTACCAGAACTAAGGGGCAAGCGTGATCACTCTGGGGTGAGAACAGAGTGCGCTGATAATACTAGAGCCATGTCTGATACTGCGTCACAGCTTGCAGAGCATGAGGACGGAGAGCTTCATTCTGTGGGTGACGGTTCTGATCCAAACAGATTGGATTCAGATATTTCAAATTTTAAATTTAAATTGGAGAACCTCCGTGTATTACTAGGGGAGGTTTTAGCGGCTCTTAATGATTGTAACACTGTTGCAATACCAGAGAAATTGTGTAGGTTGGATAAATACTTTGCGGTACCGGCGAGTACTGACGTTTTTCCTATACCTAAGAGACTAACTGAAATTGTTACTAAGGAGTGGGATAGACCCGGTGTGCCGTTCTCACCCCCTCCAATATTTAGAAAGATGTTTCCAATAGACGCCACCACACGGGACTTATGGCAAACGGTCCCTAAGGTGGAGGGAGCAGTTTCTACTTTAGCTAAGCGTACCACTATCCCGGTGGAGGATAGCTGTGCTTTTTCAGATCCAATGGATAAAAAATTAGAGGGTTACCTTAAGAAAATGTTTGTTCAACAAGGTTTTATATTGCAACCCCTTGCATGCATCGCGCCGATTACGGCTGCGGCAGCATTTTGGATGGAGTCTCTGGAAGAGAACCTTAGTTCAGCTACGCTGGACGACATTACGGACAGGCTTAGAGTCCTTAAACTAGCTAATTCATTCATTTCGGAGGCCGTAGTACATTTAACCAAACTTACGGCTAAGAACTCAGGATTCGCCATTCAGGCACGTAGGGCGCTGTGGCTAAAATCCTGGTCAGCTGATGTAACTTCTAAGTCCAAATTACTTAATATACCTTTCAAAGGGCAAACTTTATTTGGGCCCGGTTTGAAAGAAATTATCGCTGACATTACAGGAGGTAAGGGCCACGCCCTGCCTCAAGACAAAGCCAAAGCTAAGGCTAGACAGTCTAATTTTCGTCCCTTTCGGAATTTCAAAGCAGGAGCAGCACCAACTTCCACTGCACCAAAACAGGAAGGAGCCGTTGCTCGTTACAGACAGGGCTGGAAACCTAACCAGTCCTGGAACAAGGGCAAGCAGGCCAGGAAACCTGCTGCTGCCCCTAAGACAGCATGAATCGAGGGCCCCCGATCCGGGACCGGATCTAGTGGGGGGCAGACTCTCTCTCTTCGCCCAGGCTTGGGCAAGAGATGTTCAGGATCCCTGGGCGCTAGAGATCATATCTCAAGGATACCTTCTAGACTTCAAATTCTCTCCCCCAAGAGGGAGATTTCATCTGTCAAGGTTGTCAACAAACCAGATAAAGAAAGAAGCGTTTCTACGCTGTATACAAGATCTGTTATTAATGGGAGTGATCCATCCGGTTCCGCGGTCGGAACAAGGACAAGGGTTTTACTCAAACCTGTTTGTGGTTCCCAAAAAAGAGGGAACTTTCAGGCCAATCTTGGATTTAAAGATCCTAAACAAATTCCTAAGAGTTCCATCGTTCAAAATGGAAACTATTCGGACAATCTTACCCATGATCCAAAAGGGTCAGTACATGACCACAGTGGATTTAAAGGATGCTTACCTTCACATACCGATTCACAAAGATCATTACCGGTATCTAAGGTTTGCCTTCTTAGACAGGCATTACCAGTTTGTAGCTCTTCCATTCGGATTGGCTACGGCTCCAAGAATCTTCACAAAGGTTCTGGGTGCCCTTCTGGCGGTACTAAGACCGCGAGGAATTTCGGTAGCTCCGTACCTAGACGACATTCTGATACAAGCTTCAAGCTTTCAAACTGCCAAGTCTCATACAGAGTTAGTTCTGGCATTTCTAAGGTCGCATGGATGGAAAGTGAACGAAAAGAAGAGTTCTCTCTTTCCTCTCACAAGAGTTCCATTCTTGGGGACTCTTATAGATTCTGTAGAAATGAAGATTTATCTGACAGAAGACAGATTAACAAAGCTTCTAAATGCATGCCGTGTCCTTCATTCCATTCAACTCCCGTCAGTAGCTCAATGCATGGAGGTGATCGGCTTAATGGTAGCAGCAATGGACATAGTACCCTTTGCACGTCTACATCTCAGACCGCTGCAATTGTGCATGCTGAGTCAGTGGAATGGGGATTACTCAGACTTGTCCCCTACTCTGAATCTGGATCAAGAGACCAGAAACTCTCTTCTATGGTGGCTTTCTCGGCCACATCTGTCCAGGGGGATGCCATTCAGCAGGCCGGACTGGACAATTGTAACAACAGACGCCAGCCTACTAGGTTGGGGCGCTGTCTGGAATTCTCTGAAGGCTCAGGGACAATGGAATCAGGAGGAAAGTCTCCTACCAATAAACATTCTGGAATTGAGAGCAGTTCTCAATGCCCTTCTGGCTTGGCCCCAGTTAAAAACTCGGGGGTTCATCAGGTTTCAGTCGGACAACATCACGACTGTAGCTTACATCAACCATCAAGGAGGGACAAGAAGCTCCCTAGCAATGATGGAAGTATCAAAGATAATTCGCTGGGCAGAGTCTCACTCTTGCCACCTGTCAGCAATCCACATCCCGGGAGTGGAGAACTGGGAGGCGGATTTCTTGAGTCGCCAGACTTTTCATCCGGGGGAGTGGGAACTTCATCCGGAGGTCTTTGCCCAAATACTTCGACGTTGGGGCAAACCAGAGATAGATCTCATGGCGTCTCGCCAGAACGCCAAACTTCCTCGCTACGGGTCCAGATCCAGGGATCCGGGAGCGGTTCTGATAGATGCTTTGACAGCACCTTGGAACTTCGGGATGGCTTATGTGTTTCCACCCTTCCCGCTGCTTCCTCGATTGATTGCCAAAATCAAACAGGAGAGAGCATCAGTGATTCTAATAGCGCCTGCATGGCCACGCAGGACTTGGTATGCAGATCTAGTGGACATGTCATCCTGTCCGCCTTGGTCTCTACCTCTAAGACAGGACCTTCTGATACAGGGTCCATTCAAACATCAAAATCTAACTTCTCTGAAGCTGACTGCTTGGAAATTGAACGCTTGATTTTATCAAAACGTGGTTTTTCTGAGTCGGTTATTGATACCCTGATACAGGCTAGGAAGCCTGTTACCAGAAGGATTTACCATAAGATATGGCGTAAATACCTATACTGGTGCGAATCCAAAGGTTACTCCTGGAGTAAGGTTAGGATTCCTAGGATATTGTCCTTTCTACAAGAAGGTTTAGAAAAGGGTTTATCGGCTAGTTCATTAAAGGGACAGATCTCAGCTCTGTCCATCTTGTTGCACAGGCGTCTGTCAGAAAATCCAGACGTCCAGGCCTTTTGTCAGGCTTTAGCTAGAATCAAGCCTGTGTTTAAAACTGTTGCTCCGCCATGGAGTTTAAACCTTGTTCTTAACGTTCTACAAGGAGTTCCGTTTGAACCCCTTCATTCCGTTGATATAAAGTTGTTATCTTGGAAAGTGTTATTTTTAATGGCTATTTCTTCGGCTCGGAGAGTCTCTGAGTTATCAGCTTTACATTGTGATTCTCCTTATTTGATTTTTCATTCAGATAAGGTAGTTCTGCGTACTAAACCTGGGTTCTTACCTAAGGTAGTAACTAACAGGAACATCAATCAAGAGATCGTGGTTCCTTCCCTGTGCCCGAATCCTTCTTCAAAGAAGGAACGTCTTCTACACAATCTGGATGTAGTTCGTGCCCTCAAGTTCTACTTGCAGGCAACTAAGGATTTTCGACAAACGTCTTCCCTGTTTGTCGTGTACTCTGGTCAGAGGAGAGGTCATAAGGCTTCGGCTACCTCTCTCTCCTTCTGGCTTCGTAGCATAATTCGTTTAGCCTATGAGACTGCTGGACAGCAGCCTCCTGAAAGAATTACAGCTCATTCTACTAGAGCTGTGGCTTCCACTTGGGCCTTTAAGAATGAGGCCTCTGTTGAACAGATTTGCAAGGCTGCAACTTGGTCTTCGCTTCATACTTTTTCCAAATTTTACAAATTTGACACTTTTGCTTCTTCGGAGGCTATTTTTGGGAGAAAGGTTCTTCAGGCAGTGGTTCCTTCTGTATAATGAGCCTGCCTATCCCTCCCGTCATCCGTGTACTTTTGCTTTGGTATTGGTATCCCAGAAGTAATGATGACCCGTGGACTGATCACACATAACAGAAGAAAACATAATTTATGCTTACCTGATAAATTCCTTTCTTCTGTTGTGTGATCAGTCCACGGCCTGCCCTGTTTTTTAAGGCAGGTAAATATTTTTTAAATTATACTCCAGTCACCACTTCACCCTTGGTTTCTCCTTTCTCGTTGATTCTTGGTCGAATGACTGGGAGTGACGTAGAGGGGAGGAGCTATATGCAGCTCTGCTGGGTGAATCCTCTTGCATTTCCTGTTGGGGAGGAGTTATATCCCAGAAGTAATGATGACCCGTGGACTGATCACACAACAGAAGAAAGGAATTTATCAGGTAAGCATAAATTATGTTTTTGTATACCCAGGATGTGCTTAGCTCTCACCATCACATTCAACCGCAAGCTACAGCACCAAAACCATCAATAACCTAATCACAGGAGGGGATAAGGAGTGCAAACGGTTAATTGCAAATACTACTCCCATGTTATTAGTTGAAAAACGGAACTGATCTATCACTCAATTTCTCACTCCACACAGATAGCTACCAAAATGGGAAACAACTCCAAAAATACCAAATTTTTTACCAACTCATTTTCTCCCCATCCAGCTGACCATTCAGATGCACACCACTCATTCCCAAATATAGCACCAAATCCCAAGCTTCCGGGAGCATCTGTCATAAGCCCCAGCTCCTCATTGGATATTCTTGGGGCCTGAATGAGAGAAGATCCATTAAAGTTGCAAAGGAAAACTTGCAGATCTTTTTTTAAGAGCCCAAGACAGCTGTATAAAATGATGAGGCCACTGTACTCCAGCAGTAGCTAGTGATAGCCTGCAGCAAAAACTCTCCCCATAGGGATAATCGCGCAGGCAAAATTTAACTTTCCTAGCAATGATTGCATTTCTACCAGCTTAACGTCGATGCAGATAACAAATACTCGAGACCCTTAATCAGGTCCTCAACCTTGTTTTCAGGAAGTCTGCATTACATTGAATCAGAATCTATAGTATTGCTCAAACTCAACACCGTTATTGGGCCTTCTGATTTCTCGAGTGCTATAGGCACTCCAAAATCTACTGTGATGTTATAAAACATATCTTTCATGTTGGCACAGATCAGGGAACCAGATGGACCCGCAAACAAAAAATCATCCAGATAGTGGACAACAGAGGACAGACCAGACTTTTCACCCATGGAACGAGCTAAAGCGGTCGTTTAGAGAGCGAGAAATTGAGCAAACCATCGGAAGGTAGAGGTCTACATAAAAGGTGCCCTCAAAAAAACAACCCAACAACTTATGACAGACAATAATAAGCGAAAGGCCACCTCAATGTCCACATTCGCCATTAAGGCATGCCTACCGGCTGTTCTGACCAATTGTGTGGTCAAACGACGCTTACTTCACCAAAGTCAATTCAGGAGGGTTACAGTCATTAACCGAGCTTCCCTTTGGAAATGATAGATGCTGAATCAATCTAAATTTACCAGACTATAGCACAGATATAAAAAAAAGAAGCATCCCCTAAGCACTCAAGGAGAGTAACGCCATCTGAGTCTAACAAATCCACAGAATGTAAACAAAATTAATTACTAAAACATGACTTTTATTGGAGATAAGAGTTTTAAAACACAACTGGTAAGCCCAAAGCCAAGACTCCCAAAACAAATAAAAACACAATTATAACCATGGAAAAAGCACAACATGGATAACTAACCACGAAAAAAGAAAAAAAATCCCTCACACTGACCTATCTGTGACTATTAAGTAATCCACACTGGAGCCAAAAAGTAATGGCAATCTTACTAACCTTTCATGTCACCTCACTGTAATTATTTAAAACCTATGGGTATTCCCGGTGCTAGTTTCCCTTTGATAAATCAAAATTAATATAAAAAAAATCAGATTACATCAATAAACAGGGCTCACCAGGACAGCCTGACACGCGTCTCACCCAGCTTTGTTAATGGCAAATTGCAAGCCTCAATGTCAGGTATTTATTGGCACTCCTAGCCAATTATATGTGTCAGGAAAAAGCCCCCAAAAAATAGGATCTATCGATACGTTTTTTTTTTTCACTTTCAATCAGGTGTATAAACAATTTTTCCAATGTACGTGTCACAGAAATGTATAGAAATCTATTCACATATTATTCCACTGTCAACATAATTTTTTTACACAAGAACAACAAAACAGAAAAAGTGCACCTGAGACTCACACGTCATCAACTTTATTTTGTCAAACTGCTGACAATAAAAATTGCAATTACTAGAAGTTAAAATACAAGTGCTCCACAAGCCGTCCCTGTAAATACAGTCTGTTAGCCTTTGCCAGATCGCTCTTACATACTGTTGAGAAAGTCTGTCTGTGAACAGACTAAATGCGTTCAGGGAGCAGGGAAAGACGTACAGCTCATCATCAGCCAACCTGTTATACGAGGTTGTTAAGCCTATCGACATCAGGAGTTTGTGGAGAACTCAATAATCTGCTACACATTCCCTAAGAGAACGATCTGTCAACAACTAACAGACGACTTGTGGAGCATTTCTATTTTAACTTCTAGTAAGTGCAATTTTTATTGTCAGCCGTTTGACGAAATAAAGTTGATGCCGTTAGTTGCAGGTGCGCTTGTTCTGTTTTGTTGTTCTAGTGTTACGGCTGAGAAGACCAAGTATCTATCACGGTCTAAGGAAAGCAGCACTAGACTCTTTACTAGGAGCAGTGGGCAGTTGTCTACCATTTCAGATTCCTGTATTGGACTGATTGGGACTCCAGTGTATATTTTTTTTCTGGCAATATTGTTATATATTGTTTCATATAAAGGACTTTTTAATCTTTATTTGTATCTTTAAACACTAATTCTATTGTAGTTGTGTGTCAGCCCTCATTTTGCAACATAACAGCGCTGCTGAGTTTGTGTTTTTATTTGCATATTTTTACACTGTATCAAAAAGACACTGGAGTCGTGAATTACAGGATCACCATATTAACATATCGGCAACAACAAGAGTGTCAGGGATTGAGCCCTATACCTCACTGTACCTTTAAATCCTAATTTCCATATCTGTATATAAGGCTCCACCTAGTGTTGTACCTTGCTTGGTAATTTGCTCAGATACTCTGTGTAAGCTGATCGTTACATACCCAGCCATTTTCCTAGCTGTCTAAGTTAGGATTTCCATATTCTGGAGTTCTCTCCTTCACTGCATCACAAGCACTCTGGGACACTTCCTGCAATTTGCTTCTGTGTTATTGCTGCGCAAGTCTCATTGTTTGTTTGCTGTTGGATTCTCTCTTACTTGCCTGCTCCGTTACTGGCGTGTGACGTCACGCCCGGCTTGTCTCCTCATTCAACGGCTGCTGCCGCACACACAAACCTCCTGCTCACGCTGTCAGCTCAGCTACTCCTCTGGTTACCTGCTTACTCACCCTCTGGAAATCCGGTCTGTACATATTTGGACTAAGGAAAAGCCGGTCTGTGTGTATATATATATATATATATATATATATATATTATCATTAAGGATGTCTGTCTGTTCATTTATATATGCAACCAAGCTTAAGGTAATCTTGTCTGTTTGACTGCTTACAAAGTGACTTTGTCTTAATCACACTATAAAGCTACTCTCCAGACGCAACTAACCACTAAAGCTTGCTAATTTTTGCCTATGCTTGCACCTGCATATTATTTGGGGAACTTTCACTGCTCAGACTTAATGCGTGATATATACTCTGAAAATTCCTTCACGACATAAGCTGAAGTTTGCGTGATTGTGTGAGTAAATTCATGTAAATATTTTATTTGATTGGACTGCAAGATTGAACTTTACCTGGAAGAGAGTCTTACATAAAATTGATTTACTGAAAGTTTGAAATTAATGCATTTCTATATCAAGTACCACAGTATTGGATTAACTCATTACTAAATTCAGTTTTAAAAATAACATCTTCACACTGTATCCTTACAGTAGTGACCCTCAGTTCTATGAGCACAACAGGGTTCCATAAGTTAGATCCTATTGAACCCGAGGTAAGGTGTGAGACTGAGTGGTCCTGCAAAAAGAAATACCAGGATACTAGTTTGTATAAATCATCACATATTACCAAGCCCTAAAAAAAATATTAGTATCCTGTTATTATGGATATTACAGAACTCTCCAACAGGGTTGGTTCCCTTGCTCAGAGTATGGACCACATGATTCAGGGGTTAAGGGAAATACAATTGGAAAATGAGAACTATAGGAAATCAACATCTTGCCAATAAACCCCCTGTAGTGGAAACCACCCCAGAACCTGTGATTAGTCCATTTGAATGATTACTTAGACGAAAATCTGAAGAAAGGATTTATTAGACCCTCCACTTCCTCAGTTGGGGCAGCAATGTTTTTGTCAAAAATAAGGATGGTAGTCTACGACCAATAATAGACTACAGGCAGCTCAACAAATGCACAAAAAAGAATAGATACCCCCTGCCTCTCATTCTTGAACTGATAGAACGGTTACGTGGTGCCATTATTTATACAAAATTAGATCTTCGAGGTGCCTACAATTTGATCAGGATGAGAGCAGGGTATTTGTGGTTGCCAGCTTTCCGGACACGTTACGGTCTTTATGAATACACTGTAATGCCGTTTGGCTTATGTAACGCCCCGGCGACATTTCAGTGTTTCATAAATGATGTGTTTCACGATCTTTTAGATGTATGTATAGTCATTTACCTAGATGATATTCTTATATTTTCAGATTCTTATGAAAATCATCTATGTCATGTGAAACAAGTTTTGTCACGACTAAGAATTCATCGTCTCTTTGCTAAGCTTGAAAAGTGTATATTTAACACTGATACCATTTCGTTCCTGGGGTATCATATTTCGCCCTCAGGTATATCTATGGAGTCTAGTAAAGTTGATGCTGTCACAAATTGGCCTGTTCCCCGTAACAAAAAAGAAATCCAGAGGTTTCCAGGATTTGTGAATTTTTACAGAAAATTCATTAAAGGATTTTCACATATAGTTCAACCTCTGACTTACTTAACTCGTAAACATGTGAAATTTGTTTGGAATCAATCAGCTGATGATTTTTTCAAAACTCTTAAAGATAAATTTATTACAGCACCAATTCTGCAGTTCCCAGATCCCAGTCGTCAATATACGCTTGAGGTTGATGCTTCCATGTATGCTCTAGGGGCTATCCTCTCCCAAAGAAAGTCTCCAAAGGATCCCCTTCACCCAATATCCTACTATTCCAGGGTTATGAGTTCAGCAGAAATCAACTATGGTATAGGTGATAAGGAACTCTTCACTATCAAATCAGCTCTGGAGTTTTGGAGGCATCTTTTGGAAGGAACACAACATCCCTTCTAATATACACTGACCATCGGAATCTAGAGTTTTTGAGATCCAATTAAACCTTGACTTCGCATCAGGTCCGATGGAGTCTTTTTTTTTTTCACGATTTAATTACATAATAACGTATCGTCCTGGATCAAAGAATCTCAAGGCAGATTCTCTCTCACGAAAAGATCCTAAACTACTCAATGTAGAAACCCCGGTTTCCATTATACCCTCAGATAGAATTATCTGTCTAACTACAGGTTTCAAAACTGCATCAAAACAACAGTTAACACAAGATTCCTCTTTACCACAAATGGGTTTGTCTAAACATTCTGATGGCTTGTATTACTATGACAATCTATTATACATTCCAGAGACCCTCAGAGAGGAAATTGTTGGCTCTGCACATGACTCACTTCTAGCAGGTCATCCAGGGGTCCATAAGACATTGCATTTATTAAAGAGAGATTATTGGTGGCCTAAGATGGTTGACACTGTTACACGGTACATTCAAACCTGCTCTACTTGTATCACAAAGAAACATCAACACAAACTACCCTATGGTTATCTACTCTCACTTCCAATACCAGAGAGACCGTGGATGGATATTGCTATGGATTACATAGTCGATTTACCGACATCATCAAATTATAATACCATATTAGTGGTGGTTGATTTATTTTCAAAAATGGCTCATTTTATTCCTCACAGGGAGATATTAAGTGACTGTCTGTTTTTGAAGGCGGGGTGTTTATTTGACATATACAGCCGTATGAGGGGTGAGAGACAAGGTCTGCTACACGTGATATTGGATATATAACTTAACACAGCAGGTGCTACTTACGTTTGTTTCCTCTAATGGGTACCATGGATTTGCAAAGTAGCTCAAAAGCAGTCATGGGTCTTGGAAGATTCCTCCTTCCAGGATGTTTTCTAATAAAAGAATGACATTGGTATAATGAAAACCATTGTTTAAATATACTCAGGTTGTTAGTGATGAACCATCAGGGCTCTGTGATCCGCATTAATACTCTTACCTATATAATCGGATCCTAGGCTAAATTCTTCATTATCTGTTAAAGGTGTAATAGGGGAGTGTCTAGATCCTGGTTTCTCAACAGCCGGGCCGTGGCCCAGTACCGGGCCGTGATAGCCCTGCTGGTGGGCCCCAACCTGTCATGCCCCCACTGCACACCAGGGGCAGACTGAGACCAATCAAGGCCCCAGGAAAACTGTCTCACACTGACCCAAATGTATTCAATGTTATGCAAATGAACATGGTAGCCTCCCTGCCCTGCCCCCAACATGCCCCTCAACCTCCAGAGCCAGGACCCCCAACATTAAAGGCCAGATAAAGGGCCTCCAGCCTTCAGGGCCAGACCCCACACTCCATGGCCCTCACAGCGACAGACCCCCGGCAGGACCCCCACACTCCAGGGCCCCCATTAAACCCACACTTAACTGCTTAGTTACTAATAGGGCAACTGAAAACTCCAGCTTAAAGGGACACTGAACCCAATTTTTTTTCTTTAGTGATTCAAATAGAGCATGAAATTTTAAGCAACTTTCTAATTTAATCCTATTATCAAATTTTCTTCATTCTCTTGGTATCTTTATTTAAAAAGCAAGAATGTAAGTTTAAATGCCGACCCGTTTTTGGTGAACAACCTGGGTTGTTCTTGCTGATTTGTGGAAAAATTCACCCACCAATAAACAAGTGCTGTCCAGGGTCCTGTGCCTTCTTTTTCAAATAAAGATAGCAAGAGAACAAAGAAAAATTGATAATAGACGTAAATTAGAAAGTTGCTTAAAATTGCATGTTCTATCTGAATCACAAAAGAAAAAAATTGGTTTCAGTGTCCCTTTAAGGAACGCACCAGGATCAGTGGAGATGCCATTTGTGGGCCCCCCTACCTGCTGGTCCTTCGGCCCAGGTCCTATTTGCCTGGCTGATCAGTCCGCTTCTGCTGCTTTATATATATATATATATATATTAATATAATATAATATATATATAAAAAAACTACCAGGCCCTGGACATGTCCAGCTCAAATTAAACGGGCCTTGAGATCACTTTGGTTGAGAACCACTGGTCTAGATGATATATGTGGGTATTCTACTAATATTCTATCCCAGGTTAGAAAAGTTTCTGAGATAACTGAATTTATATTAATATTATATGGTGTCTGATGTTTTCCCAGCCAGCAGAAAATACCTAGGTGGGACAATTTAATGTTGTCATGTTCTAGTTTAACCCAGGCCTTATGGTGAAAATTTGTGAACCAATCAATAATGCATTGTAGGAATACTGCGTGTCGATATTTTGCTAGATTCTGGACCCCTAGGCCTCCTGCCTTCAGCGGCATACATCTTATATGTTTATTAATTCTAGCAGGTCTATTGTTGCACACAAAGTAGAACAATCTATTTTGTAAAGTGGAGAGAAATCTTATTGGAAGCGGAATAGATAAGGTCTGGAACAAATATAGCTATCTTGGGAGTAATATAATTATTTTTAGAATTTAAATTCTCCCATACCAGGATATATTTTTTGATTTCCAGGTGGACAGGTTAGGGTGAATGCCATCTTATGACTGACCCACATACCTTGCTACATCGGTAAGAGATCACTGGGAAAGCTTTGAATAAATTGGGAAGTTCTTCAAGGAAGCCGAGCAGAGCAGAAATGTGAACAATAGCAGACTTTGTGTTTTCCAGACGAGATCTTTTTAACAGTGGATAGTATGCCTAAAATAAATCATTTAAATGAAAACATTAAAATGAATAATGAGCACAAAATGCATTTAAAACATAACATCTTGCATGTTGGTGTGACTTAGCTTAAACGAACATTAAAATAATTTTTTTTTGTATGCATTAGAAATTGATCACTACATTGCAAAAGATCAGCATGCAAAATACATGTTTTAAAAGCATTTCAAAAATGTCACTTTCCATTGTCTTGCAGTCCCTTTTGAGTATTGTTTATCTAAGTTTTTTTTGTTGTTGTTGCTGTAATCAATTAGAATCAGATACAAATAACACCCTGCACTGATCAACTAATCACTGTAAAGCAAATAGGAAGTTCAGGGGTCTGAATTCCACTGAATTCACATCAGCCTATCAAGGGGAGTGAACCAAAATGACTGACCAACAGTTTTACAAACACGCATATTTAACCACATAAGGGTTCTATTACTTCAGTAATAATTTTTAATTTTAGTTTTTGACTGACCTGAGTCACTAACATAGGTCCGACCACATTGGTGGTGTAGACTCATATCATGTCTTCTGTTGTCTGGGTCTCCAAAGAGTTATGGGTCAAAAACATGCATTGTTTATAAGCAAATAACGTTTTTTCCATTTAGATGTTTCTGCACCTTCTTTACTGAGGCATTTACACTTGCAGAATCTGTGGCATCTATACGACAAGAAAAGGCAAAGGTTAAATCACTTTAGTGTAAATGATAGCTAATAAAAAAAAAAGTGTAGGACAACATATCTTTTTTAATAAAAATACATCAGATCAGTCAATTCAAGCAGGTATTCTCTCCTAACATGTTCATACATTTCCTTCATCTTCTGGCTTCCTCTTATGAAAATGAATATTAAGATTACAAATATAATATATATCCCAAAATAGCATATTTCCTATTTTCTATATTTTTCCCAAAATTGCTGTTCTGTTTTTTTGTCTTGTTCAGTTATGCAGAAAGGTAGTAGATTGTCACAACAGCATAAAAAAGCATCATGTTGTTTAGATGAGTTGAGCTGCTGATCAGCAACATTCATTTTCAGAAGGGTCTCTCCATGGATATCTGAGTCAGCAAGTCTGAAGCCATTTTCTGTGTCTATATATAGGCTCGCTTGGCTAATGCTATAATCCATAAAATATTCCAAATCTATATACAATTCTTACATTGACTTTATATGAAATTTGGTCGTATTGTTGCATTTTTATTTTAATTTTTCAGATCTGTTTATCTACTGTTTCTTAAAAAAATAAGAGTCTTAAATACAGTTGCAGATTCCTGTTAACTATAATGACAAGTAATTACTGACTTACCCACCTTAATTACTATTACATTCAAATGTTTTTCAGATCATTTCTTTAGTTCCTGGAAAAAAACAACAATTAAACAATGCTCACACAGGAATATAATAAGCTATAAATTGCTTTGGCTTACTTAAAGGGACATTAAATAGCCACAATACATATTTTTGGTTTATAAGTTTGAAATAAGAGCTATTACCAAAAACTTCCAAAATACAGTATTTGTTTTATATTTCATTTTTAAATTATATTAACACGCATCTTACTTAAAAGGGAAATGGAACCAAAAAAATTTCTGTTGTGATTCAGACAGAGCATGTGATTTTAAACTACTTTCCAATTTGCTTCTATAATCTAAATTGCTTCATTCTCTTGGTATCCTTAGTTTAAAAGCATATCTAAGGGGACGGAGCCAGCTACCAATGAAGCAAGACGTACATGTAAAGAGCTCCCGACAATAAACAGATTAAAAGACAGCTTTGACTTTAGGAAAAAAGCTCTTATGCACTAAAAATAGATCCCTATAGCACCCAGAGTCACTGAACATCCCAGGAGATTGACTGGCAGTTTCTGGATCTGAGTTTGCAATAGAAAACTAACCATGATGGAGGCCTCAGATGATTGGGAATCGGCGATGGCGCATCTCCCTGCGGCTCATTTCTCCAGCCTGGCGCTGGCATTGCGTAGGTCATATGGGGATGCAACAGTCAACGATGACGCTTATACACAAGGGGCTGACTGGCTTATAGACCCTGGCTATGAAAACACTGAGATTGACACTCTTCATAGCAGATACGCAGATGAATGTGTTCCCCAGAGTGCCGGCGGCCATAATGGATATCTCCAACAAGCAGATGACACTGCATACAATGGCAAGGAAAAATTACGCCATGCTGTGTGCAATTATATTGATGAAGAAGATAAGAACACACCTGTTGAGAACTCTGCACTCTGGCAGCCTAATGTGACAACATATTCCCTTTACGGTCAAACTAAGGGGGTAAAGCTAATACAGTGACAGTGTGCTAACTTCATAAGAGATGGTGGACAAGCTCCTAAGATCCGTGGTTTCCATCTCTACACCTTTGGGATTGCCACCAGATATACGAGCGTTGCTAAGTCAGCCCTTCTAATCTGTGGACTGCAGCAGCTAAATACTACAGATGAACTGCAAAGATCGGGTATTTGATAAGATAGAAAGGGGTTTCAATACTAAGGACTGAGCCTGATCTCTCTGACTTTCTCCCTAACGGTTATTCCTTATGATTGTTTTGTTAGTATGCCTTGTTCTCCTGAATGACAGACGTTGAACATTTCTCTATATTATGATTCCTAATCATATTACTTAACATTGATATAAACACCTGTTTTGATGCTGACCCCACCTCCTAGTTGAAAAGTTATTTTAACTGTTTTGTCTTTAACAAAAATTTAGTTGTGAACTGTTATCTTAATCCTATATGTTAGTTACAAAAGCCATGCAGGATTTTATTTTCCCTTGTAGCGGTATCTCTAACTGATGTGTATATACAATGACTCTAACTTTAAAAGATAAACTCATTATGTTATTGCGGCTCTTCTGCAAGATCTCACTATTACAGCCTTGATAGCTGACTAATTTGTTATATATGTATCCCTACTCATGTGAACCTTTATGAGTTCAAAATCTACTGTTAATATAGTCCCTTATGCTACACTATTTAGTTCTATTAGGTTTGCAGATTTTTAAGCATCCCTATAAGTATAGACAAACCCTAATATATTACCAAGGTGCTGGAACTATCACGTCTACAAATTATTGACAAAGAATAGCTTACCACTAGAACCTACATAATTCTTAATATAATTGATCCACCAGTTGTTGGGTATAGGGCCCATACCCGAGTGACAGAATCTACATATCCAAGAAAGTGGAAAACAATTTGGTATTGGCATATCCATATTTTGGTTCTTAACCAATTTAGGTTTTAATAGTCCCTATTTATTTTAAGACTGCAGAACCTTTATTTTAGTCACTATGGGGCATATTTATCAAGCTTTGTATGGAACTTGATACCCCATGTTTCTGGTGAGCCTTCAGGCTCGCCGGAAACACAAGTTATGAAGCAGCTCCATAACCTGTCCGCCTGCTCTAAGGGTGCGGACAGACATCGCCAGAAATCAACCCGATCGAATACGATCAGGTTGATTGACACCCTTTGCTACGTGAATCTGCAGGGGGCGGTATTGCGCTAGCAGTTCACAAGAACTGCTGGTGCAATGATAAATGCCGAGAGCGTATGCTGTTGGCATTTATCAATTTGCAGCGGACATGATCTGCAATATTGAATCATATCCATTCGCACAATGATAATTCGCCCCTTATAGCTCTATGGTATTATAGCTATCAGTTTAAATATAATTTTTAAGTAACTTGGAATAACTATAAATATTTGACGCAACTTATATTCTACAACCACGGGTATCTCTTAGTCTTTTTTTTTTTAAATAATTTTTATTAAGGTTGTCATGTAAGCATACAGACAATTATCTTCAGCAAGTTATAAAACATAACACAACAACAATTTACAGTATGCATCCAAAATAAACATACAAGGACTGCACCTGTTCCTATGGTACCTCAAGCATTTAGTGCAGGGACAGATCAAATGTCTCAATATATGTTTACAATCTAATCTGATGCCGTACAAAAACATTTAAATATTCAAAAGATGAACTTTATGTTTTCACATTTTTCTTAGAAATATTTCCCTTAAAGGGACAGTCTACCATAGAATTGTTATTGTTTTAAAAGATAGATAATCCCTTTATTACCCATTCCCCAGTTTTGCATAACCAACACGGTTATATTAATATACTTTTTACCTCTGTGATTACCTTGTATCTAGGAACCACATGTACTTTCTGTCTCTTTGTGTTGAAAAGAGATTTAAAAAGCATGCGATAAGAGGCAGCCCTCAAAGGCTTAGAAATTAGCATATGAGCCTACCTATGTTTAGTTTAAACTAAGAATACCAAGAGAAAAAAGCAAATTTGATGATAAAAGTAAATTGGAAAGTTGATTAAAATTAAAAGTCCTATCTGAATAATGAAAGTTTAATTTATACTAGACTGTCCCTTTAATGAACATTTTAAACCTCTCTTGGGCCTAATTCTTTATATAGACGTTGCATAGGGAAATGCAATAACAAAGTAAACAAAAAATGTAAACTGAGCATAAACAACCTGTTAATTTGAGGATAAAGAAACATCTCGAGGATATTACAATTTCTGAATGACTTATAAGGTTGTTAACATAATTAATATAAGTGATGTCATACTAAAAATATGTGAAAGAATACTTTCCCACCTTGATAAAGGAGAATAACATATACGTTGTTTATAATGTGGGAAAATAAGTAATTAAGTATTAACCATACTAGACTAGAACCACCATGTGACTTAAAAGTGTATAAACATAGAATTCTACACAGAATTATAGTATAAAATAGAACATGAGGTTCTGACTTCAATATGTAAGTAAATGTGTTAGTTAGTTTAATATATTGGTAGTAATTATTGTCGTTATGGTAATTTCAAGGGATACCATACTGAAAGATTAGGTGAATCAAATCAACCCAGAGTACTATAATATGAGGGGGGGGGGTCATAACATGAACTAAACAGGAACTCCTCTTACTATAAGCACTTAAGCTAAGTGTAGCAACAGCAACGGGTTATAGGCACAAAACTATATCAAAGAGAAAAACCAACAAAAGATGTTAATAATGTTTT
Organism: Bombina bombina; assembly: GCF_027579735.1. Classification (NCBI taxonomy): domain Eukaryota; kingdom Metazoa; phylum Chordata; class Amphibia; order Anura; family Bombinatoridae; genus Bombina; species Bombina bombina. The sequence goes on from NC_069499.1 coordinate 1,229,170,568, forward strand.
CCCCAGTAATTGTGATGTGTGGTCTGCGCCCAATAAATACAGTTATTTCAGTTTACTTAATAATGATGTTTATACAATTGGTTTTCATATAATAGAACTGTAAAGATTAAAACAGGGGTCTGGGTGTACCAAAACTATACTAGATGAGGAGTTGAGTTCTACCATCTTATACAACTGGACCCTATCACACAGGCATGGGCCCTATACCCAGCGACAGGGAAATCAGCTGCAACAGAAATTGGGTAGGTCCTAATGTTAAACAATTAAATACAGAATCCTCTAAAAGCATAGAGTAACATATTTTAGGAGTACAGTTCTATATTGAAGTTATGTTTGGGAAAAGATCCATCATCAAAACCAATACGAATGAAAGTATAAAGACTTAGTATAAACTCTATGTGGAGCAGTTCTAGTAAAACATCAAACTAGGTTTTAGGTGTAGGTAGACATAGGAGCAGCATCTCAATAATACTAGACTAAATCATTATTACTTTTTAGTTGATTAAAGAGATGGAGAGTTAATTTAAGCTTAGGGGCATTGTAAAATACAGCCCAAAATGTACCCATGCAGCTGGAAAAATAAATATAACGGATGCTGCTGTGTAGCAACATGATCCCTGAGATCGCTAGCCTATGAAAGACAGAATACATAGCCCCATTTACCTTTTAACATTTATGCTTGTGCTTATAACATTCCACAATGTGAATATATACAATAAAACACATCTACCAGGCGCTCAGGGTGGACACATAAAGATTGCTTACTTCAGGGGGAAGTATCGCTAGGTGAGGGTGATCTACTTCTTAACCAGGTGTTTGTAAAAACATAGACACTGATGTGCCTCGCTCGTTCTACATTAAGTAGGAGGTCGCCTCGGCCGCCGGCGACATCAGTAACAGGGTGATTTATGTAGTTAGGTATTCAGGAGGGATCTGTCGGTCATCAACCAAGATATTTATCATGTGGAAGTACCCATAAAAGTAGTCGGTAGTCATGACATAAAGTAAATATAATTCTTCACCCAAAAAGAGCTAAAGTCCACCAATCTGCTGATGACACGTGGGTAGAAATATGGGATACATCTAAAACATGTCAGCATTAACACTCGTGTAAGAAACTAGTATTATACAACAAGTAAAACTGAGCTAAGCAAATATTTAACTGTTATCCAGACTTATTGTTATAACACTATGAAAGGATGTAAAATCATCAAAAGGGCTAATATCTAGCATAATAAAATAGGATAACTCTAGTGTGCGTACTGCTGTTGAGTCCTCCATTTTCTAGCCCACCCCAGTCCTCAGGAAATCTTGCCAGATTATAATGGTGGTGTTCTCACACCCTGTGTTCTTCCATGTCTCACAGCGTGAAGGTGACGTGTCAGTTTCCATGAATCCGGTGGAGTGACTACTTGTAGCCAGATTGTCCCTAGCAAACGCACTGAGTCCTATGTATAGTTTCCCCCATTTACTGACCCTGTCCATTAGGAGACAGCATGTATGACAACTTGTATGACCGCACTCAGAGTCAATTAATTGTAGGGCAGCGTCCAGCAAAAGTCCAGAGAGGTGGCCTCAAAGCAAGAGGTTCAATGCAGAGCGCGCGGTAAGACAACCACTTTTGGTGTCGGATCATAATAGACAGGTTCGTCTGTTTCTCTATCAGATGCATCTGCAGGGACGGGCCGATCACGGAAATCTCCATTTTGGGAAGGATGCGGTAAAATTTGTGAGAATTGCTGTACACGTTCCAAGACTCTATTTAGGCTCTGTTTGATGCCCTCAAAATGAACCTCCAGGAGCTGGAACTCTACACTTTCCCATCGGTCTAGGGAATCCATGCCACTTCGCAACTGAGTTGTATAGCCTGCAATCCATTTTAATGTGTGTGAAAGGGCACACCAGTTTAGACTTGCTGTGTATAATATTCTGTCCCTCTTGACAGATAGGTAGGAGGAGGGGGGTTCAGCAGCCCTGATCTCAAAAACAGCACACAATGCAACAACTTACTTGAATCTTCTGAGCTATAGATAGAGTAAGATCCCTCCGATTAACATTTCTACTCCATAAACAGATAGGAGTCAGTCTGTGTGAAATGTACGCTGTTTCCCGCTGCCAGGGTCGCTTAATAAAGGAGTGCTGCTCCACAGCTCTCGTGTTGAAAAATCACCCAGATATGTCGACTTTGTGAGCACGGCTCTTAAGGGTGAAGTTTAAAAGGGATAGCATAGATTTTTTCCCCCAAAGGAATCTCAATATGTATAGGTATATTATGATTATAAGTGGGAGCCTCAGGGAAACACGTCTGATCGCTTCAGTGGCTAGCTCCACCCTGTAGCTCTTTACCTTAATTAGCATTTGCCTTCACAGCTTTTAACAATGGCATAATGATTAAGGGATGTTTGAGTTACCCACTTAAGATAACAACTTTTGCTGTTATACTTAGACTTCCATTTTCAGACTGTCAACTTAACAACTGGTTAGAAGGGTGTAGTACACAATCAGATGGAGCAATTATTATAATCTATATCAGAAGTCGAAATGCTTCCTTTATTAATAACTCATTACTTATTTTTTGACCCATGAGCGAACTGCAGTGATTAAATCTCTTATTTAATATCATACAGGTAGCTCTTTCATGATATAGCTGCTGGCCCTTTTGCCACCCCACCCCCCTCCAGCAATTCAAAAGTACTGCAACAATCTGTACATATCCTATTCGCTTAAATCCACTACTTTAATATATTTTACAACATTAGCTACTATAAAAACAGTTTTTAGAATCTGATCATATCTGAGTTAATATATAACTACTGGATAGCAGATTCAGATTGAGCTCCATAAAGGTTATTTAAATGCTATTCACAAGCACCTTATACAGGTCTAACTACTTAACTATATATAGCGTTACTCAATACTCTATTAATGTTAATAACGTTGTCCTCCCACCAACATAATGTTGAACTAGCTGGTTGAGGCCCATAAGTGACCTCCAAAGATGGTGGAGAATAATCCCATTTTGCAATGAAAAATTAAAGGCACAGTCAAGTAAAAAAAACAACTTTAATTATTCAAATAGGACATGTCATTTTAAACAACTTTATAATTTACTTTTATCACCAATTTTGCTTTGTTCTCTTGGTATTCTTAATTGAAAGCTAAACCTAGGAGGTTCATATGCTAATTTCTTAGACCTTGAAGGCCGCCTCTAATCTGAAAGCATTTTGACAGTTTTTCACTAGTGATGTCGCGAACCTAAAATTTTCGGTTCGTGAACGGCGGACTCGAACTTCCGGTATTGTTCGCGAACCGCCATTGAATTCAATAGGCAGGCGAACTTTAAAACCTACAAGGACTCTTTCTGGCCACAATAGTGATGGAAAAGTTGTTTCAAGGGTACTAACACCTGGACTGTGGCATGCTGGAGGGGGATCCCTGGCAAAACTCCCATGGAAAATTACATAGTTTATGCAGAGTCTGCTTTTAACCCATAATGGGCCTAAATCAACTAACATTCCCAAATTGTTTGCAATAACGTGCTTTAAAACATCAGTTATGATGTCGTATCTATCAGGTAGTGTAAGGGTTACGGCCGCATCACAGTGACAGAGCAAACTCCAAGTGTTACGCACCGCAATCAACCGCAAACAGTCCACTTGCACAACCACGAGATAGATAGATTTGATAGATAGATACATAGATAACATAGCTCAATCGATGCAATATACATATGATCGATACACTGTACATAGCTCAATAGATGCAATATACATTCGATCGATACGAATTACATCGATCAATAGATGCAATATACATTTGATAGATAAGAATGTTATCGAATCAAAGATGCAATATACATTTTATAGATACGAATGACATCAACCAAAATATGTAATATACATTTTATAGATACGAATTACATCGATCAATAGATGCAATCTACATTTGATCGATACGTTTGATAGTTCGATCGATTTGATATATAAATAAATGGATTTGAAATATATATAATTTCCCTGACAGAGTATAACAATAAGACATGCGGTCTGTGACTCGTGGTGTGTTAAGTAGTACTATTCTTAACATTTTACTACAACCTGTTACTCCCCCTATCATATGAGGTCTATATGGCCTTCATTTGTGGAACCGGGAGATGGAAGAAGATGATTGTTCTGTCCTCCTACTTCAAATTTGTCAGAAACACAAGTGGCTTTCTCAAAACATCCCAGACAGAAGATAGATTGATATATAGGATAGATAGATATACATAGATTGATAGTTAGATAGAATCGATAGAAGAGAAATAGATAGATTTGTTAGATATATAATTACCCAGATAAAGTCTAATAATTAAACATGCGTTCTTGGACCCAACTAGGTTGTGTTAAGTAGTACTATTCTTCGCACTTTCAGCCCTGTAACTCCCCCTATTGGTGGAGGTCTATATGGCGGTTATGATTACCCTGACAAAGTATAACAACAAGACACGCGGTCTGGGACCCATGGTAATTTTGTTGTGTTAAGTAAAACTTTTCTTATCACTTGAATCCCTCTTACCCCCCCCCCCCCTTTTGTTGGAGCTCTATATGGCCTGCATGATTAGCCTGACAAAGTATAATAATAAAACATCTGGTCTTGGACCCATGGTAATTAGGTTGTGTTTAAGTAGTACTATTCTTATAACTGTAATCCCTGTTACTCCCCCTATCAAGGGAGATCTATATGGCCTGCATGATTACCCTGACAAAGTATAACATCAAGACACACGGTGTTGGACCCATGATAATTAGCTTGGTTTAATTAGTACTTTTCTTAGCACTTTAATCCCTGCCCCCCCCCCCCTATCGAGGGTGTTCTATATTGCCTGCCTGATTACCCTGAAAAAATATAATAATAAGACATGCGGTCTGGTACCCATTTTAACTAGGTTGTGTTTTAAGTACTACCATTCTTAGCACTTTAATCTCTGTAACTCCCCCTATTTGGTGAGGTCTATACGGCCTGGATGATTACCCATACAAAATATAATAATAAGACATCTGCTCTTGGTCTGCGACCCATGGTAACTATGTTGTGTTAATTAGTAATGTCCTTCGCATTTTAATAGCTGTTACTCATACTCACCCTATCGGTGGAGGTCTATATGGCCTGCATGATTACCCTTACAAAATATAATAACCAAACATATGCTCTGGGACCCATGGTAAGTAGGTTGTGTTAAGTAGTACTGTTCTTGGCATTTTAATACCTGTTACAACACCAAATGGTGGCAGGTCTATCTGGCCTTCATGATTAGCTGCACCCAAACCCAAAAAAAGCCGAGTGGTCTTAGACTAACACCCATGGCTAACTCGGTTGTTTCAATTAGTACTATTCTTAGCACTTTCATCCCTTTTACGGGTGGTCTACATGGCCATCATGATTAGCCGAACAAAATACTACAATCCAACCTTTGCTCAGTCTTCATAGGCCCTTCATTGGCTGTATTTTGATAGTACAGTTCTTATTATTTTTATAGCTGATACAACACCGAATGGTGGCTGCTCTATATGGCCTGCATGATTAGCCGCACCCAATACAAAAATAAATCCAAGCGGTCTTGGATTAACACCCATGGCTAACTCTGTTGTTTCAAGTAGTACTATTCTTAGCACTTTCATCTCATCATCCCTGTTACTTCCAGGACTCTCGGTGGTGGTCTACATGGCCATCATGATTAGCCTAACCAAATACTACAATCCAACCTTGGCTTAGTCTTCATAAGGCCCTTCATTGGCTGTATTTTGGTAGTACTGTTCTTATTAGTTTAATACCTGATACAACACCGAATGGTGGCAGCTCTATATGGCCTGCATGAATAGCCGCACCCAAAGCCAAAAAAAAGCCAAGCGGTCTTGCACTAACACCCATGGCTAACTCTGTTGTTTCAAGTTCTACTATTCTTAGCTCTTCCATCTCATCCCTGTTACTTCCAGGACTCTCAGTGGTGGTGGTCTACATGGCAATCATGATTACCCTCACCAAAATATAACAACAATACGTGCGTGCAGGGAACCATGGTAAGGTTACTTCCTTTCGCAAAATCGAGTATAACAGTTGCAGGCAGAGGTTCTGACCCTGCATTATGGCTGCACCTCTCCCTAAAAGAGGCATGCGTTACAGAGTCTGTGGGCATGTATGCAAAGAGCTGGCCTGCCTAAAAAGAGGAGCAAGGATGTACAGGTTGTTCTCCTTCAGCCGTTTTATATGCTGTCCCACGGCCACGACCCTCAACAACCACAACAGAATGAAACACCACATATGCCATCCTTTTGAACATTTATGATTAAACAACTAAAAATCTATGCGCTGGTGGTAGATAATACTTCACATAAAAATCAGATACCCCAAGTCATCTGAATAAATAGTTTTAGTAGCAGTTATGATTGTCTTATATGTGTGCGCCTGTGTGCAAACACTGGCTTAATATCTACCAAATGACAATGGTCTTAGTAGTATTTGTATTTCTATGTCTATGTTTATATAAATAAATGTATAGAAAAAAACGTTTTTTAGTTTTTAAAGAATTTTCATAGAATAATATCTTAAAATTATTAAGTTCTAATTCAAAAATAAAAATAATAATAAAAAAATATACAAAGATTATTGGTTAAAAATAATATTCTTTTATTAGAATCAATATAAAACAGTCAGTCGAAATTGCTTAATCTTAAAGTGGTTATGTGAGAAAGTTGGTACCAACCAATTGTATTGAGGTGTAGCTACAATTAGTATATGATATATGTGTGTAAAATTAGCAAGTCCAGTTTATACCTTGGCAGGTATTTAAAAATACTTTTTGTAAAAGATTTGGCTTTTCGCTCATAAAATGCACCAAAGGTAGAAAATAAGGTATAATTGGTAGAAATACAGTTGTTTAGAGATCGTTGTTGAAGACAACTATTGACACCTGGTTCAACAATAGGTGTTTATTTTCAGCCTTTTTGAAATAAGCCTTTTTGTGATATGACCAAAAGATTTAGGCTAGGTGTTTGAGCCGTTTTCTGTATGTCACAGTAATTATATCACAATAGTTATTGAACACTTAGTTTGTCTTTTGCGATATTATTAATCAACAGACTTTGAATAAGGTACCTTATTTGCAGTTCCAAGTCATATAAGAAGGTTCTTGCGTGTCCAAATGAGGTATAGATGAGAAACTTTCTTTGTCCTTTCAAAGTTTCTAGGAGCGCTTGTTGCAGCGTGTATGTCTCCTGTGAAAGTTGCCTCTGTCCTTTTGAACAACAGAGTACAGGTATGGCATTGATTTTAGTTACACGGTGATATTTATTATGAACCGTGAAATTGAAAACAAAAACATGATTGGACACCCAGTACAGTACAGGTCGTTCTCCTTCGGCCTTTTTAGAATAGTGTTCCGGACCCCCAACAAAAACAACAGCAGGAAAGAGGACATATGGCATCCTTTTGAACATTAGATGACAGGTAAGGCATAGATTTTACAAAGCCATAGATAATTTTTTTGCAACTGTGAAATAAAAAAAAAACATTGATTGGACACCCAGCACACTTCTTTATCCTTAGGCCTTTTTATAAGAGGCTCCCGGAGCCTCAACAGAAACAACAGCATGAAAGAGGACATATGGCATCCTTGTGAACAATTGATTACAGTTAAGGCATTGATTTTAGAATCCCAGAGATCATTTATATGACCCGGGAAATAGAAAAAAACATTGATTGGACACCCAGTACACTTCTTTATCCTTAGGCCTTTTTAATAATTGGGTCCCGGAGCCTCAACCGAAACAACAGCATGAAAGAGGACGTGTGGCATCCTTTTGAATAATAGATTACAGGAAAGGCATTGATTTTAGAAACCCACAGATCATTATTTGCAACCGGGAAATAGAAAAAACATTGATTAGACACCCAGTACACTTATTTATCCTTAGGCCTTTTTAATAAGAGGGTCCCGGAGCCTCAACCGAAATAACAGCATGAAAGGGGACATATGCCATCCTTTTGAATAATAGATTACAGGAAAGGCATTGATTTTAGAAACCCAGAGATCATTAGTTGCTACCAGGAAATAGAAAAAAACATTGATTAGACATCCAGTACACTTATTTATCCTCAGGCCTTTTTAATAAGAGGGTCCCGGAGCCTCAACCGAAACAACAGCATGAAAGAGGGCATATGTCATCCTTTTGAATAATAGATTACAGGAAAGGCATTGATTTTAGAAACCCACAGATCATTATTTGCAACCGGGAAATAGAAAAAAACATTGATTAGACACCCAGTACACTTATTTATCCTTAGGCCTTTTTAATAAGAGGGTCCCGGAAGCCTCAAACGAAACAACAGCATGAAAGAGGACATATGTCATCCTTCTGAATAATAGATTACAGGAAAGGCATTGATTTTAGAAACCCACAGATCATTATTTGCAACCGGGAAATAGAAAAAAACATTGATTAGACACCCAATACACTTATTTATCCTCAGGCCTTTTTAATAAGAGGGTCCCGGAGCCTCAACCGAAACAACAGCATGAAAGAGGACATATGTCATCCTTTTGAATAATAGATTACAGGAAAGGCATTGATTTTAGAAACCCACAGATCATTAGTTGCAACCAGGAAATAGAAAAAAACATTGATTAGACACCCAGTACGCTTATTTATCCTCAGGCCTTTTTAATAAGAGGGTCCCGGAGCCTCAACCGAAACAACAGCATGAAAGAGGACATATGTCATCCTTTTGAATAATAGATTACAGGAAAGGCATTGATTTTAGAAACCCACAGATCATTATTTGCAACCGGGAAATAGAAAAAAACATTGATTAGACACCCAGTACACTTATTTATCCTTAGGCCTTTTTAATAAGAGGGTCCCGGAGCCTCAACCGAAACAACAGCATGAAAGAGGACATATGTCATCCTTTTGAATAATAGATTACAGGAAAGGCATTGATTTTAGAAACCCAGAGATCATTAGTTGCAACCGGGAAATAGAAAAAAACATTGATTAGACACCCAGTACACTTATTTATCCTTAGGCCTTTTTAATAAGAGGGTCCCGGAGCCTCAACCGAAACAACAGCATGAAAGAGGACATATGTCATCCTTTTGAATAATAGATTACTGGAAAGGCATTGATTTTAGAAACACAGAGATCATTAGTTGCAACCGGGAAATAGAAAAAAACATTGATTAGACACCGAGTACACTTATTTATCCTTAGGCCTTTTTAATAAGAGGGTCCCGGAGCCTCAACCGAAACAACAGCATGAAAGAGGACATATGTCATCCTTTTGAATAATAGATTACAGGAAAGGCATTGATTTTAGAAACCCAGAGATCATTAGTTGCAACCGGGAAATAGAAAAAAACATTGATTAGACACCCAGTACACTTATTTATCCTTAGGCCTTTTTAATAAGAGGGTCCCGGAGCCTCAACCGAAACAGCAGCATGAAAGAGGACATATGTCATCCTTTTGAATAATAGATTACAGGAAAGGCATTGATTTTAGAAACACAGAGATAATTAGTTGCAACCGGGAAATCTAAAAAAACATTGAATAGACACCCAGTACACTTCTTTATCCATAGGCCTTTTTAGCAGAGGCTCCAGGACCCTCAACAAAAACAAGAGCAGGGAGCTGGGCATAGGAGTACAATGGAGTGTGACAATAATAATGTGAAGGGGAAGATTGCGGAGTTGTGGTATTTTAATTTTTTTATCGTGGGAAGTACTTGCAATGACCTTGCTCTGGTGAATCCATATCGCAAATGTGTTTTTTAAGGCACTGTTTGTCTATTTTTTTAATATCAGCATTTGGTAAATGAAGCTCAACTTAAGGCTGGTGAGAACCGACCTTTCTTCTGGCTGTTTGCAAATGTTGTGGCTCTGGACAAACATGTGAATAAGGGGCCATCAGCAATATTCTGCACGCAACCCCTTTGATGATTGACGATAAATATGTGTCACCTGCAATCAGAGCTCGTTACTTCTGTCTAAATCATCTTCCTGGTATGGACAGGCCACTGTTTCCCACAGCAAGTCCGAAGCTTGAACTACAAGATTGTCTTGAGTATGGTAGGAAACCAAAGTTTATTTAATTCTGTACTATCACCACAAAAGCTGAACTTCTTGAAGCAAGGAAAATGAAAGCAATTTCATGTGCTTATGGATGACAAGGACGTCCTGTCCTGTGGTGCACAGAGATGGAGAGGATTTTGGGCCTCCCTGTACACTACCCAGATGTCTCCAACATCACCAGAAACACAAGACAGGGACTCTTGGGAAGTTCCTGGAGTGTTCCGGTAGCCATCTCTTTGCGCCCCGAAAGGAATACTTTATCAGTGTTTTTGTATACATCCGACAACAGCTTCGGAGACTGGTGACGCACATGTTATTTACTGTTGTTCCAGCTGTGGCAATATCAATTGGCATTAAAAAGGTAAGCTTTGGGGGGGCGGAACCTATAGCTGTTGCGGTAGGACGTGTGTTTGAGGAGCTCCAGGTCTTACAAGTTACTTTGGAGTTAGTTTTCAACCTTAATTTAATTTTCTTTTTGGGATTCATAGTCACACTTTCTGGGGCTATCCAAGAGGAGCCTGGAGATACCTTACTCATATCGGCTTACCTATGTTCCTCAGCTGACTGCGTTACAGCTAGCCGCGAGACTGAGAGGCCTCTCTAGCCTGATAATGCTGTCAAAGCTGCCGCCAATATACCCCCCCAGGACCCTGGGTTATCAAACCAGTTCTATAGTAACTGGACAACTCGTTAATCACAACTATTGACAAAGAGAAGGAAAATCACTAGTCACCCCTTATATCAACGGGTACGGAGACCTGTATTTTGTCTTTCCAATATGGCACTGGACACCAAACTAATCCTGAATGAAGTGAAAGCCATGCTAGATGCGCACTTCCTCAGCCTGCATGAAGCACTACAGGAGGAATTCACATCCCTAAAGGGGGCTTGCGCTAAAACAGTAAGAGGAGCACAACCTTTGCCTGAACCACACAAGCACTCGACCCAGGCACCTGGGTGGACACAATCCGTCTGACACCTGATCCTTTTATAACTACTCGGCCCGATTAACAGAAGTAAAACCCTATGTTATTTTACACCATAAAGCCCACTGGTAACAGGCATGTTATTTTTATTGTTTGATCTGGAATTTAAAGGTTGGATAGTTTATCTTAGCTATTGGGGATGACATATAAAACCACTCCAGTTTAATGAACGCTACTACTATACCCTATTCTTTTTGATTGGTACTTTTACATACAGTACTTTATAGTGTTTCAGCCCTTTTTAGCCACTGCAGATAGTGAGGGTTCAGAGAGTTAATTCTTTAATTACTAATATATACATGCTCCTATGTCATTTTGGACTTTTTCCAAGATCCCAACATCATCTCACCCTTGATGCATTAGCAGCCCAAAACATGCCTCCTTAAATATACTCCTATTATAGCAGCCTTTGGCCCACTTCAATTTCACCTCCCTGTACCCTAACCCATCCAAAGTGATTCTTTGTGTTATTGTTTCCCTCATAATTTGTCCCATCTAGCGTGATATTAATTGGATTGTTCCTCTCAGATACAAAACTATACCTATATGTACTATGGCCCATAAGTGGCTGTTCCATAAACTAATAGTCCTCTGAGATGTAATATATGAGTCATATGGTCCGTGAGTGGCCTTTAGTATGAGGAGTGGACTCAGTACTATACCTAAATACAAAAAATGAGGTTTTAGCTATACATTCAATTACGTCTTGATTTGTTTCCATGTCGCTCCTCTTTCTGATGTTTAATAAAATATGGTTTAACTAGACACTTCTTATAGGAATATAGCCCTAAAAAGGGCTTTTTGGGGTGCTGTGCTTGAAGCAGAGATGAGCGATGTCCTTCTGGACTGTAAATACACTAGCCTAGCTATGTTTTTCCTATTAATGTCAGGAGCAAAAACACAACACGTCCTCTCATTAAGAAAGCAAGGTCGTTATGAGTCTAAAATGGCGGATTCCGAGTAGCTGGGAGGGTCTGTGAGGGAGTGTCTGATGTTGATTGGCTCTAATGTGTCAGACGGCTGTGACATAAAGGGTCAAAGTTTCCTCAATGATGACACATAGGGGCGGATCGAACATCGCCATGTGTTCGCCCACAAACGCGAACAAGCTATGTTCGCTGTGAACCGTTCGCGGGCGAACAGTTCGGGACATCACTATTTTTCACCACTATAGGGTATTAGTTCACGTGTTTCACATAGATAGCATTGAGCTCATGCACATGAATTTACAGAGGAGTGAGCATTGATTGGCTTAAATGCAAGTCTGTCAAATGAACTGAAATGAGGGGGCAGTCTGCAGAGGCTTAGAAACAAGGTAATCACAGAGGTAAAATGTGTATTATTATAACTGTGTTTACAAGTTAAGACAAAGTCTCAGCACCATATAGAACAACTTTTAACAAATATGTTTTCTTCACTGGGAAAGGATACGTTTGCTTCTTTTCCACAGCTATTACTGACTGCTTGATTCTATTTGATAGTATTTTTTACTCATATTGGCAGTAATCCTGTCAGCTCACGAACACATTGCATATGTCACAAACTTTGAGAGAGCGTGTATACACCACACTGAGACAAATATCCCAGACACAGTTCCAAATAAAGTCTCTGATCTTACCAGTCAGCTGCACTATACATAGGAATTGTACCTCTATCTCACTTGGTCGGACCTCAGGAGCCGTCTGGAAGACAGTCCATTTGGCTTTGCACTAAGTGCCGCAAATCCCCTGACGTTTCCGACTTCTTTCCGCTCCCTTCCTCAACCATGGGTAACAGCTGATGACGTCATTATTTGATCCATATGCTCTGTTTCCCTCTCTCTCTTGCAGTGTGCTGGGCTGTCAGTATTTCAAAGCGATATCCACTTCCAGGGTCTGACTCCACATTCAATGTCTGTGCTCACTTTCCCCCAACAGGTATATAGCAAAAACAAGAAGATAGGAGCACCAGGCAAGCGTTGTGGTTAAAATAAAACGTAACATTTATTCAGCTCATTGCAGCTTACAGCAAACTGCTTATGCGTTTCGGCATTCACCATAATCATAGCATAAAGAAACTCTACCTGTGAACCAAATTTATAGCTCTCACCAATATCCAATTGGTTAATTAAAACCTACAAAACTCTTTAACTACCCCATCATTGACTGGCTAAATGCTGGGTTACAACCTCCTTACAGCCTTTTCCACCTGTAGTGTGTGAATTAATTAGTTAACTAGTGATGTTGCGAATAGTTCAACGGCGAATAGTTCCCGGCGAACATAGCTTGTTCGCGTTCGCCGCGGCGGGCGAACATATGCGATGTTCGATCCGCCCCCTATTCGTCATCATTGAGTAAACTTTGACCCTGTACCTCACAGTCAGCAGACACATTCCAGCCAGTCAGCAGCAGACCCTCCCTCCCAGACCCTCCCACCTCCTGGACAGCATCCATTTTAGATTAATTCGGAAGCTGCATTGTTAGTGAGAGGAGGGACACTGTAGCTGCTGCTGATTTAATAAGGTAATCGATAGCTAGGCTCGTGTATTCAGTGTCCACTACAGTCCTGAAGGACTCATCTGATCTCTGCTGTAAGGACAGCACCCCAAAAAGCCCTTTTTAGGGCTAGAACATCAGTCTGCTTTTTTTTTTTTTTCATGTGTAATCTAATTGCAGTTGCCTGCCTGCCTGCCAGCGAGTGTGTCAGACTCACAGCGTATACTGTGCCCACTTGCCCAGTGCCACCACTCATATCTCGTGTAACAGTAGTGTACATTTAAAAAAACAACACTTTTTTGACTGTGAAGTAATAGCAGTCAGTTTCCTTCACACGTGTGCATTTCAGTGCCTGCCAGGGCACAGTGTCACCCCAGTGCAACTCATATCTGGTGTAACAGTAGTGTACATTTAAAAAAAACAGCACTTTTTTGACTGTGAAATAATAGCAGTCAGTTTCCTTCACGCGTGTGCGTTTCAGTGCCTGCCAGGGCACAGTGTCACCCCAGTGCAACTCATATCTGGTGTAACAGTAGTGTACATTTAAAAAAAAACAACACTTTTTTGACTGTGAAATAATAGCAGTCAGTTTCCTTCACATGTGTGCATTTCAGTGCCTGCCAGGGCACAGTCTCACCCCAGTGCAACTCATATCTGGTGTAACAGTAGTGTACATTTAAAAAAAAAAAAAAAACACTTTTTTGACTGTGAAATAATAGGTCCGTTTCCTTCACACTTGTGCGTTTCAATGCCTGCCAGGGCACAGTGTCACCCCAGTGCAACTCATATCTGGTGTAACAGTAGTGTATATTTAAAAAAAACAACACTTTTTTGACTGTAAAATAATAGCAGTCAGTTTCCTTCACACGTGTGCGTTTCAGTGCCTGCCAGGGCACAGTGTCACCCCAGTGCAACTCATATCTGGTGTAACAGTAGTGTACATTTAAAAAAAACAACACTTTTTTGACTGTGAAATAATAGCAGTCAGTTTCCTTCACGCATGTGCGTTTCAGTGCCTGCCAGGGCACAGTGTCACCCCAGTCCAACTCATATCTGGTGTAACAGTAGTGTACATTTTAAAAAAACAACACTTTTTTTGTGAAATAATAGCAATCAGTTTCCTTCACACGTGTGCGTTTCAGAGCCTGCCAGGGCACAGTGTCACCCCAGTGCAACTCATATCTGGTGTAATAGTAGTGTACATTTAAAAAAAAAAATACAATTTTGACTGTAATAGATTGAATAGCAGTTAGTTGTCTGCAAGCGTGTGTGTCAGGCCTACAGTGTATATTCTGCCAACTTCTGCCAGTGCACAGTGCCACTCATATCTGTTGTCACAGTAGCTTGCACGCATAGTACCACTAATCGGAAAAAAAATGACAGGCAGAGGCAGGCCACTCCGCAGGGGCCGTTGTGTTCGTGGTGCTGTGATTCCCTTTGGCCCCAGAATAATGCCCAGTGTTCAGAGGCCACATACCCCGAACTCGAACAGTTCTGAGGACATAGATGACTGGCTAACACAGGACACCCAATCTTCTACAGCTTCTGCTCGGAACCTTGATGCACCATCCTCCTCCAGCTTAGCTTCGGGCACCTCTCAAGTTACCACTCGCCCGCCTGCCGCCACCACCAACACTAGCACCACAGCCGCTTCACTTGATCTGTCAGAGGAGTTATTTACACATCAGTTGGAAGAAATGAGTGATAGTGATGCGCAACCATTATTGCCAGAGGATGTAGATAACAGGGATATGTCTCAGTCAGGCAGCATTACACACATGGACGTACGGTGTGATGATGATGATGTTGTACCCGCTGTTGCTTCCTTTGCTGAGTTGTCAGATACAAGTGAAGCGGTTGATGATGACGATGCATCCGTGGATGTCACGTGGGTGCCCTCTAGAAGAGAAGAAGAAGAGGGGGAAGACAGAGAGGAGGAGGAGACGAGTTGGAAGCAGGGGGAGGTCGTCGCAAGGAGCTAGTGGCATAGTCAGACAGCATGCATCGGCACCCGGGGTCAGCCAGACAGCACGCCAATCAACGCATGCTGTTGCCACCACCAGAATGCTGTCATTGCAGAGCTCAGCAGTGTGGCATTTTTTTTGTGTGTCTGCCTCTGACAACAGCGATGCCATTTGCAACCTGTGCCAAAAGAAACTGAGTCGTGGGAAGTCCAACATCCACCTAGGTACAACTGCGTTGCGAAGGCACATGATCGCACATCACAAACGCCTATGGGATCAACACATGAGTACAAGCAGCACACAAACTCAAAGCCGCCATCTTCCTCTTGGTCCAGCATCTTCAGCCACGTCAACCACTGCTGTCCTCCTTGCCCCCTCTCAACCATCCGCCACTCCGTGTCTCGCCTTGAGCAGTTCCTGCTCATCTGCCCACAGTCAGGTGTCTGTCAAGGACATGTTTGAGCATAAGAAGCCAATGTCACAAAGTCACCCCCTTGCCCGGCATCTGACAGCTGGCTTGTCTGAACTCTTAGCCCACCAGCTTTTACCATACAAGCTGGTGGAGTCTGAGGTGTTCAAAAAATTTGTAGCTATTGGGACACCGCAGTGGAAGGTACCCGGCCAAAATTTCTTTGCACAAAAGGCAATCCCCAACCTGTACTCGATTGTGCAAAAGGAAGTAATGGCATGTCTGGCACACAGTGTTGGGGAAAGGGTCTATATGACCACTGATAGCTGGTCTGCAAAGCATGGTCAGGGCAGGTATATCACCTACACTGCACATTGGGTAAACCTGCTGACGGCTGCCAAGCATGGAATGCGTGGCTCTGCAGAGGAGTTGGTGACACCGCCATGACTTGCAGGCAGGCCTGCTGCCACCTCCTCTACTCCTCCTACTCCATCCTCTTCCATAACCTCCTCGGCTGAGTCCTCTTCTGCTGCTGCGTCTTGCTCCACATCAACGGCACCCCTCCCAGCTCCCCAGGTACTATTCCACATCCCGGATATGGCAGTGTCACGCCGTCTTGGGGTTGACTTGCCTGAAAGCAGAGAGTCCCACCGGACCAGCACTCCTGTCCGCCCTGAACGCACAGGTGGATCAGTGGCTGACTCTGCACCAACTGGAGATTGGCAAAGTGGTTTGTGACAATGGAAGAAATTTATTGGCAGCATTGAATTTGGGCAAGTTGACACATGTGCCATGCATGGCACATGTGTGTAATCTGATCGTACAATGCTTTGTGCATAAGTACCCAGGCTTACAGGGCATCCTGAAGCAGGCCAGGAAGGTGTGTGGCCATTTAAGGCGTTCCTACACGGCCATGGCGCACTTTTCAAATATCCAGCGTCGAAACAACATGCCAGTGAGGCGCTTGATTTGCGACAGCCCGTCACGTTGGAATTCAACACTCCTAATGTTCGACTGCCTGCTCCAACAAGAAAAAGCTGTTAACGACTATTTGTATGACCAGGGTGCTAGGACAGCCTCTGTGGAGCTGGGAATGTTTTTGCCACGTTACTGGACGCTCATGCACAATGCCTGTAGGCTCATGTGTCCTTTTGAGGAGGTGACAAACCTAGTCAGTCGCACCGAAGGCACCATCAGCGACATCATACCATTTGTTTTCTTCCTGGAGCGTGCCCTGCGAAGAGTGCTGGATCAGGCCGTAGATGAGCGTGAAGAGGAAGAGTTGTGGTCACCATCACCACCAGAAACAGCCTTATCAGCATCGCTTGCTGGACCAGCGGCAACGCTGGAAGAGGATTGTGAGGAAGAGGAGTCAGAGGAGGAATGTGGCTTTGAGGAGGAGGAGGAAGACCAACCACAACAGGCATCCCAGGGTGCTCGTTGTCACCTATCTGGTACCCGTGGTGTTGTACGTGGCTGGGGGGAAGAACATACCTTCATTGAGATCACTGAGGACGAGGAACGGGACATGAGTAGCTCGGCATCCAACCTTGAGCAAATGGGGTCTTTCATGCTGTCGGGCCTGTTGAGGGACCCTCGTATAAAAAGGCTGAAGGAGAACGACCTGTACTGGGTGTCCACGCTACTAGACCCCCGGTATAAGCATAAAGTGCCTGAAATGTTACCGAATTACCGCAAGTCGGAAAGGATGCAGCAGTTCCAAAATAAATTTAAAAGTATGCTTTACACAGCGTATAAGGGTGATGTCACAGCAAAACGGGAATCTAACAGGGGAAGAGGTGAAAGTAATCCTCCTCCTCCCATGACCACGCCGGCAAGGACAGGACGCTTTACAGACGTGTTGTTGATGGAGGACATGCAGAGCTTTTTAAGTCCTACGCATCGCCACAGCCCTTCGGGGTCCACCCTCAGAGAATGACTCGACTGACAGGTAGCAGACTACCTCGCCTTAACTGCAGATATCGACACTCTGAGGAGCGATGAACCCCTTGACTACTGGGTGTGCAGGCTTGACCTGTGGACTGAGCTATCCAAATTTGCGATAGAACTTCTGGCCTGCCCTGCTTCAAGTGTCCTGTCAGAAAGGACCTTCAGTGCAGCAGGAGGTATTGTCACTGAGAAGAGAAGTCGCCTAGGTCAAAAAATTCTAGATTACCTCACCTTTATTAAGATGAATGAGGGATGGATCCTGAAGGGACTGACAGTGGGCGATACATTCGACTAAAAAAGGCCTGATGAGATGAGCTGCCTTGGGCTAAAAATGGTCCACACGCTGCTGTATTTTATCTCTGAATGCCGGATAACTTGCGTGACTTATCCACCACCAACTAGGGTTCAAGCCGCAATGTTTTAGGGCACTTTCTGCCTGGGAAACAAACATAAATTTTTCTGGCCGCTGCTACAGCAGCGGCTGCAACAATACCTAATTTTTCAGGCATGTGTACATGCCTAATTTTTCTGGCCTCTGGTGCTGCACTGTGGCTTCAAAAACCAAACCAAAAAAAAGGCACATAACTGGGATTAAACTGATAGGAATAGTACTACTTAACACACCACTCCTATCTGGTGGCACATTAGATTGCACGTGCAGTGCCCCAAATTTGAAGTAGGAGGTCCGACCAAGCATTTTTTTCCATCTCCCGGTTCCTGAAATCGATGCCATATACACGTCCCCTGATAGTGGACGTAACAGGGATTAAACTGATAAGAATAGAACTACTTAACACACCACTCCTATCTGGTGGCACATTAGATTGCACGCGCAGTGCCCCAAATTTGAAGTAGGAGGACCGACCAAGCATCTTTTTCCATCTCCCGGTTCCTAAAATCGATGCCATATACACGTCCCCTGGTAGGGGACGTAACAGGGATTAAACTGATAAGAATAGTACTACTTAACACACCACTCCTATCTGGTGGCACATTACATTGCACGCGCAGTGCCCCAAATTTGAAGTAGGAGGACCGACCAAGCAAGATAAGTACTGTGACTTTGAATAGCCTGTTGATCGCTTGTAGAACAGAATAATACCCTGAAAAGAGAAGAGACTCTCTTGCAAACTTGTTTTATACTGGAGAGGAAATCTACATAACGGTTATATTAGTGCCAGAAAATGTGGCTACATTTGTATCGCAGATAATCAGTGCAGAAAGTGATGAGTGAGATACAATATTTAGTAAATGGACGTCTATGGGGGCGTGTTATAACGATTAGCATACGCAAAATATCAGATAACTATTATATATATTATTTATAGACATTATAAAACTTCCATATATATATATATTAGAGATGTGCATTTGTTTTCTGAAAACAAATATCTGAATGAATACATCAGTAAAATTGAAAGAAAACTAAAAAATAATGACAAAATTTGTAAGTGTTTGTTTTTTTTAAGTTACTTTTAATACTTCCCTTAAAGCACTCTGGAAAGTGCGCTAACCCAATCCTCTTCTTGCCAAGTCCCTGGTTGTGCTAACAGGAGGCTTATTGCGCTCGGCACCCAGGACCTTACTTTAGTGCAATAACCCTCTGAAGAGTGTTAAGGTACAGTATGTAGCCATAGGTGAACTTTTCACCTGTAGCTTTGAAACATAAACATATGTTTACCAAAAATGAATGTAAATGTTAAATTAAAATCCGATTTTCATTTTGTTTTAAACTAAACAAGAACTGAATAGTGCCGGTAACGAATATTCGGGGAAACACATTTTCTCTAATATTTAGAACCAAATTTTGTCTGAAATGAAATTTTCTTCCCTGCACATCCATGAGATATATATCATGAGTTTTATGTCACTATACCTTACATTTTGTTAAAAATAAAAAAACTTGTAAAAAGTAAATTTTTATTATCCAAAACAGAAAAACTAAATCCATAAAAAAGTCATAAAACAAATGTAAATCAAAATCTCTATTCAGTTCCTTTAAATGCAACCAGACTTCTCTCTTTTTTAGAATTTACTCCCTATCACCTCCTTTTCTAAGTTCAGGAACATGATCTATGATTTATGATCTATGGCCTATTACCACAAAGACCACAGTATCAAAAAAATAGCAAAAGGACTACTCACAAACGACTTGCACCATAAGGTGCAAAAAAGCAGACTGGAACCTCTCAGTTGCCCAGTAAACTGGATGAATACAGTCGGATATCCAGGATTGACTCCACGCCTGTAGGGTTCAGCAGTGTTCCTAAAGGAGGAGATACAGAGCCCAAATAGCCTAGCACAGTTTGATACAATAGTATGAAGGATTAAACACACTTACGTATTTCAAAGCACCACCAGGTGCAATACACATAGGCTGGAGCTTCTCAGCCGCCCAGCTGACTATCAGGATTTCAGAAACCAAAGTTTCCAAATGAAGAGCAGGGGTATAACAGATCACCCCAAAAATAGCACACAAGCAAGTGTATAAAATGTAAAAAATACTTTATTAAAAGCAACGCGTTTCTCAGCCTCTATGGGGCTGTTTCCTCAGGCTAATGAAATAAAAAATGAACATACACTTGCTATATCAGACACATGATAAAAGCTGATAGGTGCAAAGTTAATTAACAACATATGTATCCTATCCAATTAACATGGTTACTATAGATACTCATATAAACACATGGTGATCTGAATAGTAATCCAATCTTGTAAAAAACATAAACTATAAACATAATACAATTTAACATATTATATAAAAAATGTCACACTGTGAATATCCCCATATCTGCACAATACATCTCAAATTGATCTCACCTCAGTAACCTTATACATAAATATCTATTGATCAGAACACAAGTGGTCAGATATAAGCATAAACTCCTATTTGTGCATAAAGAGCCAGCCCCAACCCCTCCCTCATATACCACAACCAGATCGGTTCTTTATACATATTAAACAATGCTATTGTGATGCATATATCGTAAGTATTCTTTTCCACTATCAGAAAGTTATACCGTATATGACCACAGAGGATTTTACCCGACATAATCGTAAGTGGAACAGCTGTTTTTAAACTTACATCCGGGTATCCTGATAGCCGCCCACATTTGTTTGTCAAATTACGCTAACCAGTTGAATTATTGATAGCCCGTGTTTAGCAACAAACATTTAAAGCACCAGCTGATTCACAAAGAGCCTTATTTTATATTTTTTATATGTATATTCACCATTACATTAGCGTAACCAAGACTACATGTACCCTAATTGTTTAACCTCATCTTGGGAGAATGTAATTACGAAACATAACTTCTTAAAAAATGAGATAGTAAATCCTAATCCGCATTGGATTATATAAATTCCTCAATACACAGGATATGTACTAAAAATCTAAATACTAGCCAACAACTATTATTAAAATAATAAGAAAACATATAAAATAAATTGGTGATATAAAAAAACTGGATGAAGTAGGTCATGCAGAGGAGATATATATATAAAGCTAACGTCTGCTAACAATTCAAACGACCAGTGTGCTCCGGGACACCCCAGTAACGTGCTAAAACAAATATAGGATCAGACTACAATACATAAATAACTAAATGATGAAGGTCTTATAATATTAATATATGCGTACACTCTGTTGACAAATCATACAATTAGTGTGTATAATAATAATATCATGGTGTGTAATGAATAGAAACATGTATTAGTGATCCTAAACATAATAAATTGAACTTACAGAGGTGTTGGTGATATGTGACGTCCCCTAATACTATGTGATAAAAGTTAGTATGTGTGAATATATGTGGTGAACTAGATATTCTCATTGTGTCATAATCTATTTATCAGACAGTAACAAATGTGTTGGTGATATGTGATGTCCCCTAATACTATGTGATAAAAATAAGTATGTGTGAAAGTATGTGGTGAACTAGATATTCTCATCGTGTCCTAATCTATTTATCGGACAGTTACATTGTGAAATGTAATGTAATCCATATATGTGTATCAATATATGGATACACTGTTGATAATAGATATTAATACCTTGTTTGGTTCAATTAGGTGGTTATGTAAACTAACAATTCTTCTTAAAATAGAAGTTGAAATGATGAAAACTAGTTGTAGTAGAAAACATGTTATTGCAGCTGTTTGTTCAAAAGATAAACTCTATACTCACGTTAATAACCGAGTGATGTACCTCAAAGATACAGAGAGATCAAATTATATGTTAACACCATACATGGAATTAATATGATGATGTCTTATACAAAGGCGGCCATATCCAGATTCTCATTGAGTCCTTCAGGTTGAGGGGTTCTCAATTTGGTAATCCAGAAAGATTCCCTACGTCTAAGGGTAGTAAAAGCATTGGGTAATGATCTATTGATTTGTTCAATAGGTATAATTTTTATGTTATTCTCTTTTTTATTCCCTTTATGTGCATGCACACAATGGGCTCTATGTAACAAGCTCCGTAAGGAGCTTGAAGGTCCGTGTTTCTGGCGAGTCTTCAGACTCGCCAGAAACAGCAGTTATGAAGCAGCGGTCACAAAAACCGCTGCTCCATAACCTGTCCGCCTGCTCTGAGCAGGTGGACAGTCATCGCCGGAAATCAACCTGATCGAGAACGATCGGGTTGATTGACACCCCCTGCTGGCGGCCGATTGGCCGCGAGTCTGCAGGGGGTGGCGTTGCACCAGCAGCTCTTGTGAGCTGCTGGTGCAATGCTTAATACGGCGAGCGTATTGCTCGCCGTATTCAGTGAGGTCTGGCGGACCTGATCCGCAGTATTGGATCAGGTCCGCCAGATCTTCATAACTAGAGGCCAATGTCTGGACACACTGTGAGATGTCATTTTCTTCTTTATATTATATGCGTGTTCACTCCACCTCTTTTTCACCTTTCTACAGGTGCGCCTTACATATTGGACCCCACATTGGCAAAATATTAAATACACCACAAAAGTGGATTCACATGTCATATGATTCTTAATTGTAAAAAGTTAATCTGTTGTATGCAATTTGAAAGATGATGTCCCATGTGCTATATATTTGCACATGCCACAACATTTTTTTGAACATTTAGATACTTTATTCATACTGGGATTTTGTTTCTTATTCGAACCCCAAAAATAATATGTAATCGTATTAGGTTTTTTATCCCTCACAATTTTACTCGGAGGGAGCCCTTCTATAAACCACCTTTGGCTTGAGACCCACTATCTCTCAAAGTACAGGGTCATTTAACACAGACCAATGTTTACATAAAATCTTGTGAATTTTCCTATGGTTTGAGTTGTATTTCGTAATAAGTAGAGGGGGATTTGATTCTTTGAACTTATCTTGTGTTGCTTTATCCTTATTTTTCATGAAATATTTCTCTCTGTCTTCATCTCTGACTTTTTTTAGGTTCTTTTCAATCAAAAACCTATTGCCAATTACTTTGGCTTGCTCATCATAGTATTCATCCAGTTTGCTGAGCAACTGAGAGGTTCCAGTCTGCTTTTTTGCACCTTATGGTACTCACCAATACTCACCAATACTAATTACCAATACTTTTTTTTATGTCATGTGACAGTTTACCAGGCACAATACAGACTAACTATTTAAGAAACCTTCTTTATAATTATGAAAAACTGTAACTCAAAAGACATTATGAAATAATAAAACAGTTTTATTTGTCACAAAGTTCACAGAACAGTGTTTATAAATAAAAAATATTACAATAAAATATATTAATAATAATAACAATAATTAACAAATATAAAATCACAACCAACCAATAGTGCAATACAGTAAAAAAAATATAACAGTGCACTGTTTAATCATGGGAAACAACACTATGGGCTAGATTACATTTGACTGGTAAGCTTTACCAATGCTCTCATTACATGTCCAACTCCATTAAAATCTATGGAGTTGGAAATGGGAACAGAGCAATGGTAAAGCTTACCAATCAAATGTAATCTAAATCTAGTCCTATAATTGCAGGATAAGTGTTCATTGGACTTAACTTAATTTTTCGTATGAGTACTCTTCCTGCAATTATATAAGCTAAGGACAGGCCTACGAGGATACCAGTAGATTACCTAGTGGGCTGCAGCAGCTGGGGCTGGAAAGCTACAATTTAAAGGGGTGATCTCTGAAATCTCTGTTTATTTACTGCCCAGTACTCCAGGGCTTTATCTGAATGAGGTAAAATATCTCCTACAATAATACAAATAACAGCAATTTGTATTGGCAGAACAGTAGTAAACAATTTTTAGTTTAGTCTCCCTTAAAATGAAAAGGGAACATGCAGTTGGAAAAAACGCCACAAGATAGCATATGAGTAGGAAGTGGAGGTATCGGTGCATGTGCACGAGTACAAGTACTCATGCAAATACTTGGTATCAGTACCGATACCGATACTAGTATCGGTATCGGTGCAACCCTACTATTAACCCCTAAATCGCCAACCCCCCACATCACTAACATTACCTAAACCTATTAACCCCTAAACCGCCGCCCCCCACATCGCTGACACTAACTAAATAATGAAATAAAGTTATTAATCCCGAAACCGCAGTTCCCTGACATCGCCGACATGAACGAAACCTATTAATCCCTAAACCGCATCCCCCAGATTGCCAACACTACCTAAACCTATTAACCCCTAAACCGCCATTCACAAACATCGCCAACACTAAATAAATCATTAAATATTAACAACCTAAACCGCCGTTCCCCGACATCGCCAACACTAACTAAAACTATTAACCCCTAAACTGCACCCCCACATCGCCAACTCTACCTAAACCTATTAACCCCTAAAGCGCCATTCTCAAACATCGCCAACACTAACTAAATCTATTAACCCCTAAACTGCACCCCGCACATTGCTAACATTAACTAAACCTATTAACCCCTAAACCGCTGGCCCCCACATCGCAACAACCTAAATTGCCCAGTACTCCAGGGCTTTATCTGAATGAGGTAAAATATCTCCTACAATAATACAAATAACAGCAATTTGTATTGGCAGAACAGTAGTAAACTATTTTTAGTTTAGTCTCCCTTAAAATGAAAAGGGAACATGCAGTTGGAAAAAACGCCACAAGATAGCATATGAGTAGGAAGTGGAGGTATCGGTGCATGTGCACGAGTACAAGTACTCATGCAAATACTTGGTATCGGTACCGATACCGATACTAGTATCGGTATCGGTGCAACCCTACTATTAACCCCTAAATCGCCAACCCCCCACATCACTAACATTACCTAAACCTATTAACCCCTAAACCGCCGCCCCCCACATCGCCGACACTAACTAAATAATGAAATAAAGTTATTAACCCCGAAACCGTAGTTCCCTGACATCTCCGACATGAACGAAACATATTAATCCCTAAACCGCATCCCCCAGATTGCCAACACTACCTAAACCTATTAACCCCTAAAACGCCATTCACAAACATCGCCAACACTAAATAAATCATTAAATATTAACAACCTAAACCGCCGTTCCCCGACATCGCCAACACTAACTAAAACTATTAACCCCTAAACTGCACCCCCCACATCGCCAACTCTACCTAAACCTATTAACCCCTAAAGCGCCATTCTCAAACATCGCCAACACTAACTAAACCTATTAACCCCTAAACTGCACCCCGCACATTGCTAACATTAACTAAACCTATTAACCCCTAAACCAACCGCTGGCCCCCTCATCACAACAACCTAAATTAAATTATATTAACCCCTAAACCTAACCATAAACCTAACACCCCCTAACTTTAACATAATTTAAATAAACCTAAATTAAAGTTTAAGGCCTAGATTTGGAGTTCGGCGGTAAAAGGGCTGTTAACGCTCCGCGGGCTTTTTTCTGGCCGCACCATAAATTTAACTCTGGTATCGAGAGTTTAAACAAATGCTGCGTTAGGCTCCAAAAAAGGAGCGTAGAGCATTTTTACCGCAAATGCAACTCTCGATACCAGAGTTGCTTACGGACGCGGCCGGCCTCAAAAACGTGCTCGTGCACGATTCTCCCATAGGAAACAATGGGGCTGTTTGAGCTGAAAAAAAACCTAACACCTGCAAAAAAGCAGCGTTCAGCTCCTAACGCAGCCCCATTGTTTCCTATGGGGAAACACTTCCTACGTCTGCACCTAACACTCTAACATGTACCCCGAGTCTAAACACCCCTAACCTTACACTTATTAACCCCTATTCTGCCGCCCCCGCTATCGCTGACCCCTGCATATTTTTTTTAACCCCTAATCTGCCGCTCCGTAAACCGCCGCAACCTACGTTATCCCTATGTACCCCTAATCTGCTGCCCTAACATCGCCGACCCCTATATTATATTTATTAACCCCTAATCTGCCCCCCTCAACGTCGCCGACACCTGCCTACACTTATTAACTCCTAATCTGCCGAGCGGACCTGAGCGCTACTATAATAAAGTTATTAACCCCTAATCCGCCTCACTAACCCTATCATAAATAGTATTAACCCCTAATCTGCCCTCCCTAACATCGCCGACACCTACCTTCAATTATTAACTCCTAATCTGCCGAGCGGACCTCACCGCTACTATAATAAATGTATTAACCCCTAAAGCTAAGTCTAACCCTAAC
Source organism: Bombina bombina (assembly GCF_027579735.1). Taxonomy (NCBI): domain Eukaryota; kingdom Metazoa; phylum Chordata; class Amphibia; order Anura; family Bombinatoridae; genus Bombina; species Bombina bombina. The sequence goes on from NC_069499.1 coordinate 1,229,197,091, forward strand.
ACTAACACCCCCCCTAAATTAAATATAATTTTAATCTAACGAAATAAATTAACTCTTATTAAATAACTTATTCCTATTTAAAGCTAAATACTTACCTGTAAAATAAATCCTAATATAGCTACAATATAAATTATAATTATATTATAGCTATTTTAGGATTAATATTTATTTTACAGGCAACTTTGTAATTATTTTAACTAGGTACAATAGCTATTAAATAGTTAAGAACTATTTAATAGCTAGCTAGTTAAAATAATAACAAATTTACCTGTAAAATAAATCCTAACCTAAGATATAATTAAACCTAACACTACCCTATCAATAAATTAATTAAATAAACTACCTACAATTACCTACAATTAACCTAACACTACACTATCAATAAATTAATTAAACACAATTGCTACAAATAAATACAATTAAATAAACTAGCTAAAGTACAAAAAATAAAAAAGAACTAAGTTACAAAAAATAATAAAATATTTACAAACATAAGAAAAATATTACAACAATTTTAAACTAATTACACCTACTCTAAGCCCCCTAATAAAATAACAAAGCCCCCCAAAATAAAAAATTCCCTACCCTATTCTAAATTAAAAAAGTTACAAGCTCTTTTACCTTACCAGCCCTGAACAGGGCCCTTTGCGGGGCATGCCCCAAGAATTTCAGCTCTTTTGCCTGTAAAACAAAACATACCATACCCCCCCCAACATTACAACCCACCACCCACATACCCCTAATCTAACCCAAACCCCCCTTAAATAAACCTAACACTAAGCCCCTGAAGATCTTCCTACCTTGTCTTCACCATACCAGGTTCACCGATCCGTCCTGGCTCCAACATCTTCATCCAACCCAAGCGGGGGTTGGCGATCCATCATCCGGTGCTGAAGAGGTCCAGAAGAGGCTCCAAAGTCTTCCTCCTATCCGGCAAGAAGAGGACATCCGGACCGGCAAACATCTTCTCCAAGCGGCATCTTCAATCTTCTTCCATCCGGTGCAGAGCGGGTCCATCTTGAAGCAGGCGACGCGGATCCATCCTCTTCTTCCGTTGTCTCCCGACGAATGACGGTTCCTTTAAGGGACGTTATCCAAGATGGCGTCCCTCGAATTCCGATTGGCTGATAGGATTCTATCAGCCAATCGGAATTAAGGTAGGAATTATCCGATTGGCTGATCCAATCAGCCAATCAGATCGAGCTCGCATTCTATTGGCTGATCGGAACAGCCAATAGAATGCGAGCTCAATCTGATTGGCTGATTGGATCAGCCAATCGGATTGAACTTGATTCTGATTGGCTGATTCCATCAGCCAATCAGAAAATTCCTACCTTAATTCCGATTGGCTGATAGAATCCTATCAGCCAATCGGAATTCGAGGGACGCCATCTTGGATGACGTCCCTTAAAGGAACCGTCATTCGTCGGGAGACAACGGAAGAAGAGGATGGATCCGCGTCGCCTGCTTCAAGATGGACCCGCTCCGCACCGGATGGAAGAAGATTGAAGATGCCGCTTGGAGAAGATGTTTGCCGGTCCGGATGTCCTCTTCTTGCCGGATAGGAGGAAGACTTTGGAGCCTCTTCTGGACCTCTTCAGCACCGGATGATGGATCGCCAACCCCCGCTTGGGTTGGATGAAGATGTTGGAGCCAGGACGGATCGGTGAACCTGGTATGGTGAAGACAAGGTAGGAAGATCTTCAGGGGCTTAGTGTTAGGTTTATTTAAGGGGGGTTTGGGTTAGATTAGGGGTATGTGGGTGGTGGGTTGTAATGTTGGGGGGGGGTATGGTATGTTTTTTTTTACAGGCAAAAGAGCTGAAATTCTTGGGGCATGCCCCGCAAAGGGCCCTGTTCAGGGCTGGTAAGGTAAAAGAGCTTGTAACTTTTTTAATTTAGAATAGGGTAGGGAATTTTTTATTTTGGGGGGCTTTGTTATTTTATTAGGGGGCTTAGAGTAGGTGTAATTAGTTTAAAATTGTTGTAATATTTTTCTTATGTTTGTAAATATTTTATTATTTTTTGTAACTTAGTTCTTTTTTATTTTTTGTACTTTAGCTAGTTTATTTAATTGTATTTATTTGTAGCAATTGTGTTTAATTAATTTATTGATAGTGTAGTGTTAGGTTAATTGTAGGTAATTGTAGGTAGTTTATTTAATTAATTTATTGATAGGGTAGTGTTAGGTTTAATTATATCTTAGGTTAGGATTTATTTTACAGGTAAATTTTTTTTTTTTTTTTTTTTTTTTTTTTTTTTTTTTTAAATTTATTGAAAAGGATAAATTAAATCAACAATATAGGAGACGCAGCTCCATTACAGTACAAATCAAATGCATCTCTATTTCTTTTGTTACATGACAAAAATTAACTTAGCGATGAACAATTGGTAATTGAATTTAAATTCCATTTCATCTAGTTTAAACAGAAAGACAAGAAGGACGTAAGGTTACAAAAAAATGCTAAACAAAGGAAAGCATCCTTCCTTGGTTGCATACTACTTGAAGATAGGTCCTCTTCTCCTGAATCTAAATTAAGACTCGACTGAATGCATACATAATTCTACTCAGACTGACCGAACTAGTCCCTAGACCACTAAATACTGCTATATTCCAGTTGTTAATCATTAATTTTGCTAGTAAGGATTCTACTTGGAACATTCCGGGAGCCAGCTACAAGCTCCTGGTACCTATAACAGGGGGTTAACTCTACTAGTAACTCCTTGTCTACCTCTTCCTCCTGAGTTTAAGCCGTTTCGGAGACCTATAGTTCCTTCTTGATAAGTCAAGCAACCCCTCTAGAGAACAGGCGTACAGCAAGGCCAGGCAGAAGGGGGGGGAGGGCCAAGCGCGAAAGGGGAAGAAAAAAAAAAAAAAAAAAAAAAGGGGGGGGGGGGGGGGAGATTTTCTATCTTTTTCCTTCCTTCCTCTCCCTTTGATAAAATTTAACCAGGACATCCCTCCCCAACATCCCCGTCTTTCCTCTAGTGTTTGCCCAACCATGATCTAGGGAGCAGGCCCCGTTCTATTTGGCTTTGTAGCCAGGGTGAGGGTTTATACTGCAACACCGCCTGTTCCTGCATCTCCTCGGAAAGTGAAATAATGTATGATTTCCATTTACTAAAAAATCTAGAAACTTGTTTGGGGTTGATAGATCTTGAGTTATATTGCTCCAGAACCATTTGGTACTGGACTTCTTTCAAAAAATCGGTAAATTTAAGTGATTTATGGTTCTTCCAGTTTCTTAGAATTAAATTTCGTGCTATCAAGATACATACATTGATAAATCTGTTATTTGGGAGAGCTGTCGTATATTTACATAAGAACACTATCTGTTGTAGCGTAACTTTGACACTTGTCCCCATAATCTTAGAGACCCAGAAATTGATCTTCTGCCAAAATTGGGATATTTTGGGGCAGGACCAAAAACAGTGAACATAATCTGTGCGTTCCTTACTACACTTAGGACAGTTCCCTTTTTCAGGACTCCATTTAACAAGTCTAGCTGGAGTGAAATATGCCCTATTAACTAGTTTCATATGAGATTCTTTCCAAGCATGCATATGTGTTGCCCTAGCTACCAGTGACATACTCTGTGTTATAGTCTCGCTCTCTAATCTCAGATTTTCTTTTGCCCATTTTATGGATATATCTGCAAGATTGTTTTGGCCCCATGCTCTCATAATAGCAGTATATGGCTGGGAGATAGTGCTCACCCCCTCGCGATAATAAGTAATTATATGTTTCAGATCTTTGTTATCTATGCCCACCCCTGTCTCTAATCTCAGATTCTCCACCCAGTGCCTAATTTGCAAATAGGCAAAGAAGCTAGACCTCGGAAGATGGAGCTGGTTAACAATATTCTCGAACGAGCGGAGTCTCAACTGGTTACCATCGCATAACTGAATTACATAGTTCACCCCACATTTGGCCCATAGCTCAAATACCGAGGGCTTGCATGCTATTGGAAAATTCGGATTACCAATTATAGGTAGATATTCTGATTTCCTAAAATCTGCTCCAAGTTCCTTGCAAATTTTCTGCCAAGCTTGTACAACACACTTAAAAGTGACCAACTGGCATACTTGATCTGGTAATTTACTTGCCGTGTGGTGGAGGATTGCCTTCAAACTAAACGGTTTTATCAGAGTAGACTCGATCTCATAAAACGAGATTTGATTCTTCTCGGTGATCCAATCCAGAGCAAATTTTGCTACTGCAACATAGTTATAAAGTTTCAAGTTGGGACAGGCCATGCCTCCAAAAGCTTTAGGGAGAGTTAGCTTAAATAGAGAGATCCGTGGTTTCTTGCCTTGCCAGATAAACTGATTGAACGCCTTATTAAAGGTATCTAAATCTTTTTTATATAGCAGAAGCGGGAGGTTCTGCAGAAAATATAGCAATTTGGGGAAGAGCACTACCTTGATTAACATGATTCGAGCAGTGAGGGACAGAGGAAGATGCCCCCAGTTCTGCAATTTCAGAATCAGGCCCTTGATGCAGGGTTTGAAATTGAGTTCATACCATCTGTTAGGGTCCGTGCTTAATGTAATTCCTAAATAAGTGATCTGAGTAGATTCTATAAATGGGTGGGTACAGGGGCCTATAGGTTTGCGTATCCACATAATCTCTGATTTTCCGTAGTTAATTTTGTAACCTGAAAACGAACTAAACAGGTTGCATAGTTCCAATAATCGAGGGATAGAAGTCCTTGCATTACTCAGAAAAAGCAGGAGATCGTCTGCAAACAAAGAAAGAACCAACTTATGACCTCCCAGCTGAATACCTTGCATTTCCTTCCTCAAAAGAATTGCAAGTGGTTCGAGGGATAAATTGAAAAGAAATGGGGATAGTGGACACCCCTGACGGGTACCCCGCCCCAGGATAATATTCTCAGTTAATTCTCCATTCACAATGATTGAAGAAATTGGCTTCTTGTATAATTGTGAAATAAAGCATTGAAAGGAGCCAGTTATACCAAACTTCCCTAGCGTTGTTAGCAGGTGGTCCCAAACGATAGAATCGAACGCCTTTTCGGCGTCGATTGTAAGTATCGCGAGGTCCGGTTTAGGGCCATGTCTTTCTACCTTGTTCCAAAAAAAGTCAAGAACCAATTGTATTTTCCTCAGATTTTTAATGGGGTTCCTGCCCATCATAAAACCCGTCTGGTCTGGATGTATGAGCTCTCCTAAGGGAGTTTTCAATCTACTCGCCAAGATATATGTAAGGATCTTATAGTCCTGGTTCAAGAGTGAAATAGGCCTGTATGACGAGGTTAGCTCTGGGTCTTTACCTTTTTTGGGGATCAAGACTATATTAGAAGCCGCGAATAAGGGGGATTGGGGTTTATTCCTGATAAAATAGTCATTGAATAAGTTAACTAACACTGACGGAATCTGATCAGAGAGGAGTTTATAAAACTCTGCTGGTAGAGCGTCTGGCCCAGGAGCTTTCCCTAGCTTCAGCTTCTGAATGGCTTTCACGATTTCTTCTACAGAGAAGGGCTTATTCAGCGCTTGAAGGGCCTCTTTATTAATTTGCGGGAGGGTTAAACCTTGCCAGAACTGTTGTTTCAAGAGGGAGTTAATCTGCTTCTCTGCATATAATTCTTGATATGACTGGAAGAAGGCAGCTCTAATTGCTGAGGGATCAGTTACTCTGGTATTTCTAGATTTAATTGCTGAGATATAATTTTTTTGCTGTCTTATTTTAACAATCCTAGCTAGGTATTTAGCTGAGACACCATGCACCCCAGCATACAGGGCCTTAAGCTTTAAATCCTCTGATACAGAGTGCTGTTTCAGAAACAGATCATACACAGCTTTACTATCTTTATATTTAAGCCATTGCTCGGGTGAAGGAGCGGTAAGATATCTCCTGTAGTTGTTACTTAAGGTGTTAGCTAATTGCTCCTCTCTTTTCCTCCATATTGCCCTTATTCTTACTACATACGCCTTAATCTCCCCTCTAAAGACGGCTTTCGCGGTTTCCCAAAGAATCTCTGGCCTATCTGAATAGTCTTGATTCTCAACAATATATTGATACCATCTTTTCTGAATCCATTTTTTAAAGTGTGGATTGTTATAGAGATATTGAGGAAAAAAGAACTTATTTGTTGAGATTGGTTTCTCACTTAGTCCTAGCTCTAATGAAATAATAGCGTGATCAGAGATCAAAATATCTTGGATATCAGCCCGCATTTTTATTTTAACCATATGTTTAATGGTTAAGAAGAAATCAATCCTTGAGAAAGAAGCATGTGCCCTAGAAGCGCATGTATACTCCCGCCGATCCGGGTTCTGTAGCCGCCAAATATCTTGTAATACCAGACTCTTAGTAAATCTTTGAAGGACATCTACTCCCCTCGTTTTTCTTGATAGATTTGCTGTCTTTGATCTATCTAGAACCTGAGAGAAAACCAAATTGAAATCACCGACAACTATCAAGTTTTTCCCTGTGTGCAGGAACAGTTTCAACCTTAAATCTTCCCAGAAACTTTTGTCCATCCTATTAGGACCATACACATTACAAAAAACAAAAGTGGAACCATTAACTTCCATCTCTAAAATTTGGTACCTCCCATTTGTATCATTTTCTACAGTTATGATTTTGTAATCAAGTTGCTTACGTATTAGTATTGCTAGACCTCTCTTAGATTTATCATATGGGGTGAACACTACCCCCCCCACCCACTTGCATTTTAATTTGATAGCCTCCTTGGGTCTGAGATGGGTCTCCTGGACAAACACTATATCAGGCTTTTGATAGCCGAGGTGTCTAATGGCTAACTTCCTTTTACGTGGGGATGAAATCCCTCCAATATTCCAGGATAATAGTTTCAACTTAACCATTTAGACTACTGGGGGTGGGAGGGGAGGGAAAAAAAAAAAAAAAAAAAAAAAAAAAAAAAGAAGAGAAAAAAGGAAGAAGAAGGGAAGAACTCACCTCCCCTAACACACTCGGCCCCCACTCCCCCCCCCCTGAATTCTCCGTAGACAAAATCCTGCTCAGGTAGTCAACTAAGTTACACATGATTACCTCTGTCACCTGGAGAACCGCCATTGAATACCCCTTTGGGGTTCATTCTCTAGTCAAAAAGTACCTGAATTACAGGCCTATACTCTTATAATACACAAAAAAGGAAAGAAAAGATAGGGGCTATTGCAGCACTCATTCTTACTTGAATTGGTATTGAGTTAGTTAAAACAAACTATACTTTATTTGAATATATTTAAAAAAAATATGGGGTAAATACCCCTACCGTTTACCACACCTACTACCAAACAGTGATTAAACTAAAAACAAGCCCACAGTCACTTCTCTGTTTCCTGGCCGATAGCAGGATACGTCGGCATCAGGTGGCTGAAGTGACTGAAATGGCAAGATTAAAAGTATATGGAGCAAACGCGTTTCGGCTACGACCTAGCCTTTCTCAATGCTGTATTTTACACTGACATTTGGTAAAACCCGAGGCTACCGGATGCGCGGACTTTAATACTCATTGGAAAGCCCCAGTTAGCCAATCACGTCGATTACAGGAAGAACGCCCCGTTATTATCCAATGGTTGTACACGGGGAACAACGCCTACTAACCCGACTGTGTTGTTTGGCTCTAGGGACTAAATGATATGCCGCGCATGCTCAGTGTTCCGCTGCTAGCGTGTAAAAAGTAATTCCATGTAATAACACTGCTAATTTAGAAATACGAATTTATACATTATACGGACAAAGTTTTATCCGAACAAGGAAGATCTTACATTTCTAAGAAATGTTTACCATACGCTATAGGGTTTATATTTCAATGGTTCATATCAATTCACAATCTAACGGTACTTACTGGAGTAGAAGAGTATAAAAGTTTTAAAGACTATGGAAATACCATTATTAACAACCCTTTAAAATTGCCTGCATTATATTTACCATTATGTAAAAATTGCCATACTGGCATGATTTAAGATTATGATATGGATATCCAACAAAAAGTAAAATATGTTGTCCACTTATACCTCACTTTTGTCTGTCATATTTATAAAATCACATCCAGCATGCCTGAACATATAACGGTAATGCAGTATATATGTGATTTAGGATTAAGTTATAATTGTCCAATAGTCAGAGTTACAGTTCTTCTTTATGAAGTATCACTACCATTTAGAAGGATCGATTACCATGAACCCACAAAAATTACCCTATAGATGGAAATTACATTATCTGGATTATGATCTATATTGCGTAAATGCATAAATATATAATATTTCTTCTGGGTCCCAATCTTTAAATATATAATGTTAACTCAAGATCTTTAATTTACTAGATCTAAAATATATATCCATTATACAACGATTGGGACATAGGAGCGGACTAATAGTCCAAGGATGTATATGCTCATTAAAATAACAGTATTCCTATAATTTTAATGAAGTGATACAAGCTCACCAAATTATAGAATTGAATACAGTAGGCTATGTTATTAACTACATGGAATAAACTCTTTACCAGTTGTAGCAGATCAGATATACACCCAGTAATTGTTATACTCATTCATGCCATGGGGCATGACAGTATTAAGATTGAAAACCCATTTGGTTTCCATCTGTAACAATTTATCCTCAGTGTTACCCCCTCTTATTCCGGGCTTCAATTTTTCAAGACCCCAACATTTTAAGGCACTGGTTTTCCCATTATGATAGCGGAGAAAATGCCTGGCATTTTCTCCGCTATCATAATGGGAAAACCAGTGCCTTAAAATGTTGGGGTCTTGAAAAATTGAAGCCCGGAATAAGAGGGGGTAACACTGAGGATAAATTGTTACAGATGGAAACCAAATGGGTTTTCAATCTTAATACTGTCATGCCCCATGGCATGAATGAGTATAACAATTACTGGGTGTATATCTGATCTGCTACAACTGGTAAAGAGTTTATTCCATGTAGTTAATAACATAGCCTACTGTATTCAATTCTATAATTTGGTGAGCTTGTATCACTTCATTAAAATTATAGGAATACTGTTATTTTAATGAGCATATACATCCTTGGACTATTAGTCCGCTCCTATGTCCCAATCGTTGTATAATGGATATATATTTTAGATCTAGTAAATTAAAGATCTTGAGTTAACATTATATATTTAAAGATTGGGACCCAGAAGAAATATTATATATTTATGCATTTACGCAATATAGATCATAAACCAGATAATGTAATTTCCATCTATAGGGTAATTTTTGTGGGTTCATGGTAATCGATCCTTCTAAATGGTAGTGATACTTCATAAAGAAGAACTGTAACTCTGACTATTGGACAATTATAACTTAATCCTAAATCACATATATACTGCATTACCGTTATATGTTCAGGCATGCTGGATGTGATTTTATAAATATGACAGACAAAAGTGAGGTATAAGTGGACAACATATTTTACTTTTTGTTGGATATCCATATCATAATCTTAAATCATGCCAGTATGGCAATTTTTACATAATGGTAAATATAATGCAGGCAATTTTAAAGGGTTGTTAATAATGGTATTTCCATAGTCTTTAAAACTTTTATACTCTTCTACTCCAGTAAGTACCGTTAGATTGTGAATTGATATGAACCATTGAAATATAAACCCTATAGCGTATGGTAAACATTTCTTAGAAATGTAAGATCTTCCTTGTTCGGATAAAACTTTGTCCGTATAATGTATAAATTCGTATTTCTAAATTAGCAGTGTTATTACATGGAATTACTTTTTACACGCTAGCAGCGGAACACTGAGCATGCGCAGCATATCATTTAGTCCCTAGAGCCAAACAACACAGTCGGGTTAGTAGGCGTTGTTCCCCGTGTACAACCATTGGATAATAACGGGGCGTTCTTCCTGTAATCGACGTGATTGGCTAACTGGGGCTTTCCAATGAGTATTAAAGTCCGCGCATCCGGTAGCCTCGGGTTTTACCAAATGTCAGTGTAAAATACAGCATTGAGAAAGGCTAGGTCGTAGCCGAAACGCGTTTGCTCCATATACTTTTAATCTTGCCATTTCAGTCACTTCAGCCACCTGATGCCGACGTATCCTGCTATCGGCCAGGAAACAGAGAAGTGACTGTGGGCTTGTTTTTAGTTTAATCACTGTTTGGTAGTAGGTGTGGTAAACGGTAGGGGTATTTACCCCATATTTTTTTTAAATATATTCAAATAAAGTATAGTTTGTTTTAACTAACTCAATACCAATTCAAGTAAGAATGAGTGCTGCAATAGCCCCTATCTTTTCTTTCCTTTTTTGTGTATTATAATTGTTAACAAGGGGTAGCACCAGAATCTATGGATTCTTTATCTTACTTCACATCCGTGTAGTGCCAGTTTATATATATTTCTAAATAAGGCCTATACTCTTACAATATGTCTTAATCTCTTCCAGTTTTGTAAAACTGCGAGATTCTCCATCTTTCTCTAAAATCACTTTAGCAGGGTACACTAATCTTGCCTTTAAATTGGCCTTGATCAGTTGGGAGCAAAATGGAGCCATTTCTCTACGCTTATTCTGAGTCTCCACCGAAAAATCCTGAAATAGTAAAATTTTGTTGGATCCTATCATGATATTATTATTCTTACGGTACAATCTGAGGATGTGAAATTTGTCTTGATAATTTAAAAATTTAATAATAACTACTCTGGGTCTTGGCTGTCCCTCTAGGTTCCTTCTGGGCTGACCTAGTCTATGAGCTCTCTCAATTGGTAACCTTACATTATCTATGTTACTGCCTACAAGTTTTGGGAGCTGTGTGGCTGCAAAATTTATCAAATCATGGTACTCAGCAGTTTCCGGGAGCCCCACCACCCTCAAATTATAGCGCCTTGCTCTATCCTCTAATTCCTCGATTTTAGCTTGTAATACAGGAAGTTTAGTATCATGTATTTTAACCAACTGTTCTTGTGTTGCTAATCTGTCTTCTGCGTCTGATACTCTGGATTCTACTTCATTAATACGAATTGCAAACTGTTTAATTTCATTCGTAGCCATAACAATTTCTGACTTTAAAGCTTCAAACTGTGGCATAACTAGTTCTGAGATCTGTTGAATTAGTAGAGAGTTATCAGGACCACTTGCCCCTGCATCATTTTGATTGAATATCTCAGAGCTACTCTCATTTGGTTTAGCTTTTTTATCTTTTGATTTAGGTGGCATGCTAGGTGAGGTAGTTTTAGTATGTGAAATGAATCTTTCCATGAATTAAGTGAATAAGTGAACAAAATTCAGCCCCAGTACTGAAATTAAGATACTTCAGTGTATTTTCAAACTTTAGGTCCCTTTAAGTGAGATATAGACCTAAATCCAATAGGATAGACACTGAAACAAGTGCTACGCAACCTGAAACAAAATTATCAGGCTAATCTTATTAAGGTCAGTCTTAAACTATATATAAATCAAGGGGTCCTATTCCTTCCCTTGTTCTATCTCCCTTCTCTCCTTTCCTTTTCTAAGTGAAATAAAGCGAGATTATGTGTACCAAACAAGCAAAACAAATACAGTGATATAAACACTAGTCTATAATTACAACTAGTGTAAAAAAAAAAAAAAACAGTGACTCAAATTTCAGCACCTTCTGGGAGCGCAGCAATAAGGCCCCTTAGAGGGTGTGGATAAAGAAAAACAGGTGAAAATAAGCATACCACCTCACAAGATAATATTGATCTCAGTTTCCTAATTCCACGCAAAAGTAGCGGGCTTAGTTATTCTGCCTAGAAATTCCTAATCTCTATATGGTAAAAAACAGTATGCAGTGTAATACAGTAGAACACTTAACTCAAAGCAGATTATATCAACCTTTTAACCAGACTTTTTTTTTTTTTTTCAACACTTTTTCATAATTGGATTTTGTTATATTGCCCAGATCTGATATTTCCCGGTTATACAACCCCTAAGGCCAACTTCTAGGGCCCTTGTCTCTCAGATATATAATACCTTACAAACACATTAGACCCACAAACTCAGTTATATGGTCAGGCCAACCCGATTGAGGGTAGGAGAGAGTCTCTTGTTATGTTAAGCAGTCCCTTGTTCGAGAGGAAACCTTTTTGTTCTGACCAAGTTTTTTTAAATCAAGGGAACTTTTCTCCAATATGTCCAGGTAGTATGTAATTCCCCAGGGCCAATTATGGAGCAGACCCAGTTGTTCAAAAGAATAGGAGGATATTATTTCCACTCACACTTAAACCTTTATATTTAAGAGAAAAAGAGTTTATTGTTAAAGTGTGGGGAGTTTTTTGCCTGGGATAGGGCCTCTTTTTACCTCGCTATGTCCAGCTTAAACACAGTTTTTAAGAGAGGTATTTTAGGTAGTCTGGTGTATGTTGCACAGTAACACACAGCGTATCCAAGCTCACATAGATATAGAATGTATTGGAGGATCTTACCAGACCTTAGCGGCAGCTATCTTCCCCATAATACCGGCTCTGCTTGAGGCATTTGCCTCTCTTCCACTGCTGCCAGTGAGTCCCAGCCTTCCTGGTTCAAACGGTGGTTAGAGTGCTGCACGGCTCCTTATTGCGAGACTTCCTACAGCAGAATGCCGTTTCACCAACTGAGCTCCAGCGTCCTCTCTCTGCCAAGCCCGCCCGTGAACCTCAGCTGCTTCCGACTCAGGCTCTGGCCAGAACACGCCTCCAAGGGACGTCACCGTCTGGGGTACCTTGCCGTCCTACCGGACCAAGACCTTTCTGGCGGGGTAGATATACAGCTGTAGTTGGTGGGGGGGCCGCCGATCTCAAACACCTCCAAGATCTCCGCCTCGCGTACAGCAACAATATCTCCCCTCCTTTTCCTGGTGGTAAGCCTGAGCTGTTTCCACGGGTTTATTGAAATATTATCTGTCCCATAGCAGGGTAAAACTGTATAAGAACGCCGCCTGGCGTCATGACTCAGCACCTGAGTCTGTCTGCTGTTAGGGACCGGCTTCTGTAAAAAGTATCCAGACCAGGTAGCTTCTCTCTGGCCAAGGATAAGCACAGGTGGGGGGTGATCGGTAATGCCCTTCACAGTAGAGCAAGATGCTAGCGTGCAGGTAGCTGCTAACTCCTCCCCTTCCGGTCTCCCGAGAATGCCTGAACCATGCACAGGTAAATTTGTTATTATTTTAACTAGGTAGCTATTAAATAGTTCTTAACTATTTAATAGCTATTGTACCTAGTTAAAATAAATACCAAGTTGCCTGTAAAATAAATATTAATCCTAAAATAGCTATAATATAATTATAATTTATATTGTAGCTATATTAGGATTTATTTTACAGGTAAGTATTTAGCTTTAAATAGGAATCATTTATTTAATAAGAGTTAATTTATTTCGTTAGATGTAAATTATATTTAAGTTAGGGGGGTGTTAGTGTTAGGGTTAGACTTAGCTTTAGGGGTTAATCAATTTATTAGAATAGCGGTGAGCTCCGGTCGTCAGATTAGGGGTTAATAATTGAAGTTAGGTGTCGGCGATGTTAGGGAGGGCAGATTAGGGGTTAATACTATTTATGATAGGGTTAGTGAGGCGGGTTAGGGGTTAATAACTTTATTATAGTAGCGCTCAGGTCCGCTCGGCAGATTAGGGGTTAATAAGTGTAGGCAGGTGTCGGCGACGTTGAGGGGGGCAGATTAGGGGTTAATAAATATAATATAGGGGTCGGCGGTGTTAGGGGTAGCAGATTAGGGGTACATAAGGATAACGTAGGTGGCGGCGCTTTGCGGTCGGAAGATTAGGGGTTAATTATTTTAAGTAGCTGGCGGCGACGTTGTGGGGGGCAGGTTAGGGGTTAATAAATGTAATACAGGGGTCGGCGGGGTTAGGGGCAGCAGATTAGGGGTACATAAGTATAACGTAGGTGGCGGTCGGCAGATTAGGGGTTAAAAATTTAAATCGAGTGGCGGCGATGTGGGGGGAGCTCGGTTTAGGGGTACATAGGTAGTTTATGGGTGTTAGTGTACTTTAGGGTACAGTAGTTAAGAGCTTTATGAACCGGCGTTAGCCAGAAAGCTCTTAACTCCTGCTATTTTCAGGCGGCTGGAATTTTGTCGTTAGAGCTCTAACGCTCACTTCAGAAACGACTCTAAATACCGGCGTTAGAAAGATCCCATTGAAAAGATAGGATACGCAAATGGCGTAGGGGGATCTGCGGTATGGAAAAGTCGCGGCTGAAAAGTGAGCGTTAGACCCTTTAATCACTGACTCCAAATACCGGCGGTAGCCTAAAACCAGCGTTAGGAGCCTCTAACGCTGGTTTTGACGGCTACCGCCGAACTCCAAATCTAGGCCTAAGTTTTTAACTAAATAATACCTATTTAAATCTAAATACAAAGTAACTTACCTGTGAAATAAAACCTAATCTAGCTACACTATAACTAATAGTTATAGTGTAGCTAGCTTAGGTTTTATTTTTATTTCACAGGTAATTTATTTATTTTAACTAGGTAGACTAGTTAGCAAAAATAGTTATTAACTATTTACTAACTACCTAGTTAAAATAAATACAAACTTACCTGTGAAATTAAAATAAAACCTAAACTGCCTTACACTAAAAGCTACCATTACAAAATAAAAAACTACCATTACAAAAAATAACAAACAAAATGATCCAAAATAATAATAATTATTCCTATTCTAATACCCCTTTAAAAAGAAACACCCTAAAATAAAAAAAATCCCTAATCTATAATAAGATACAAAGGGCCCTTAATGGCCTTTTGTATGGCATTGTATGGCTCTTTTCCTACAAAAGAAAAACACAAAGACCCACTAACATTACAAACCCCCACCCTCCCAAACCCACAAAATTAAAATAAAGTTAACCCTAATCTACCCATTGCCCTAAAAAAGGGCATTTGTATGGGCATTGCCCTTAAAAGGGCATTCAGCTCTTTTAAGAGTGCCCACCTTAATCTAAAAAAAACCCCACCCCAAAACTAAAATAAAAAACATTACACAAAATTACATTTGTGGAAAAACCAGCGAGACCTCCAGGCGTTAAATCAAAAATTGACTTTATTGGAGAAAACAATAAAACAGCATAAAAGCTTATTGCCCTTGCATAAGGGGTATACTGAACGGGTCCTACGCGTTTCGGCAGCCCTCTGCCTTATTCATGGACTGATAAGTTCACATAGAAATGCTACTTAAATGCACCTGAGCCCCCAGGTATAGGAAACCCCGTATATGCTAATTTTAAAGGGACAGGACATTGCCTTACAGTCTTGGTGTTAAGTGATTAGGAATTGTAACAAATGACCTTGTTTAATTAATAACTATTGAATCATGTTTCTAATCAATGCATTTTGAATATAATATATATAAACCATAATCATATATCATGTGATCCTGAACTAGTGTTTACATGAAATATATATTCATATATATTCATATAATTAGCGGATAGCTTACGAGTTGCCCATCTTATTAATCCATAAATTTTATATAAGAGACAACTCTCGAAATAGTATCAACATTATATCAATACTCACTAGTAAGATCTATAAATATATTGTATTTTGAGTCTAACTGTGATAGTAGAACGGATAGATAAATTAATAATAAAGCTAATCTATTTATATCCAAGGTTAGACATACACACTTTAAAAACTATTTGGATCTTATTGTGATGTTATGTTTATGCTGTCCCCCATTTTTGGAATCTTTCTCTCCTTTCTTCTTCCTTTTCTTTTTTCTTTTTTCTTTTTTCTTTTCTTCTTTTTTTCCTTTTTTCTTTCTTTTAATTTAAGAATCATGATAACAATATGCTGTTTGAATTTGTTTGTACTAATGACCGCAATTTCATGTAAACACTAGTTCAGGATCACATGATATATGATTATGGTTTATATATATTATATTCAAAATGCATTGATTAGAAACATGATTCAATAGTTATTAATTAAACAAGGTCATTTGTTACAATTCCTAATCACTTAACACCAAGACTGTAAGGCAATGTCCTGTCCCTTTAAAATTAGCATATACGGGGTTTCCTATACCTGGGGGCTCAGGTGCATTTAAGTAGCATTTCTATGTGAACTTATCAGTCCATGAATAAGGCAGAGGGCTGCCGAAACGCGTAGGACCCGTTCAGTATACCCCTTATGCAAGGGCAATAAGCTTTTATGCTGTTTTATTGTTTTCTCCAATAAAGTCAATTTTTGATTTAACGCCTGGAGGTCTCGCTGGTTTTTCCACAAATTACGTCTATATACCTTTCCCAGCTTGAGCCTTGGCGTACACCGGAGCAGCAGTGGTTGGATTGGTGTTGTTGATGTGACGTCATTACGCAAAGCAGGGAAGACCGCATCAGGAGGACAGCGTGTGCCACGGTTGGTAGCAAGAAACACGCTAACGCTGATACTCATCCGGCATTTGCATTGAAGAGGTTAGTGCACAGGAGGCCGGCGGAGATGGGATCGTCAGTACAGCTGGGATATACCGGATGATTACTCCGCAACCGCATAGTGGGGCCACGATTACGGCACGACCTGTATGCTGCCGGGTGAGTCACTTTACATATTCTTCCATCCTACCCACAACACTAAATAGCCTGGAGCTGCAAAGGGAGACGCTACTGTGTATTTGTGTATATGAACTGTTCATTTCTCCCTTACGGCTTGGCTTACTGACTGCTTATACTTTGTTCCGGTGCTCTCATGGTTTCTTGTGACAGAGTTCATATATATATCTGCTATCATTTACCAGGGAGTGACTTAACATTGTAAAAATATGGAGAACCGTGATTTATTCTCACTACAGTCTTGTGATGTTATGGATTTGGGAAGATTAACAATTGAAGATACATTCGAGAATCAAAGAGAGACACTTTCTATTAGTGAAGTTTTTTTGCAGTTAGAACGTACCCTAATCCGAGAATATAGAGCATGGTGGGACAAACGTTCTTTGGAAAAGTATTTAATGATGGGACTGATTCCAAGAGGCCTGAGGTTGAATAAATATCCTAGCTTTCAGGTTGATGATCCGGTGTTCATTGAAAAATGGAATACCATCCTGACAGAATGCTCTAGGAGGCTAATGGAAATGATAATATCGTTTAAAGAAACAGAACTGTCTAAAATACGTGAAGAAATTACTGAGTTACAGTTAAGGTTAAATGATTATACCACGCATGTGAAATATTGTGATATGGATGTAATGTTGAAAGATTCTGTCAACAAATTTCGTGTTGAATTAGATAACTTCAAGCTAAAAAAATTCATGAGAGACAGCGAAGACCATGCACACAACAGGGTGTACACCTGGCATACATATAATTATACTTCACAGAATAAATCTAGATCTAGGTCTAGATCTCGATCTAGAGGCAGGGTCACAATACAGACAGAGAAACATGTGTCATTTGCAACACCACAAACATTACCCATTGACCATACAGAGCAAAGTGTCTCTCTTGTCTCCCCTACACCCCTCTCATCAGTTAATACTGAACCTGATCAGATAGTAAGGCCTAAACCTAGTAGTGGAATTCGCATAGAGCCAATTGTGACCAGGCAATTCAATAAGAAGCCTAATTATGAACAGGCTAGTCTATTATCAACAGAACACAGGAGACAGGAATTTTTGACTGTCAAAGCTAATGAATTAAGACCTAATTTACAAGAGGTAGGACTAAGTCCAGCTACTAGAGAACAACAGGTTTTTCACAGGGACAACAACATAGGAGAGGGGGGAGGCCACGCAGGAAGAGGACAAAGAGGCAGAGGGGCAGGAAGAAACAAAAGACGAGGGGGTCGCAACAAATATGCAATTTAAATGTCATAAATCTCTCTAATGCCACACTTACCAAGGATGAACTAGAGGTTTTGGGTTTAGGTTTGGGATTTGTACCAACCACTAAATTTAACCTGTTTAATACGATAGTTGATTTAAATAAATTTATTCGCAATTTGACACTCAGAAAGTTCTTTTGGATAAATGGTAAAGATGAGATGGCAATAGAAAATGATCCAATTGTTGAGGGTTCTCCCAAGATTTATGATTTGGTTGATTTTAATGAGGCTAAGGATTATTTGACTGCTTATGATCTGGCTGATAATACTCATTTAGATGAGGATTTTGTGAAAATCACACATGGTGGTTATCGTCCCAAATCTGTTTTCTATCCTACTAAGGATAGGGGACCGTTTTTGGAGGCGTTCCACCATAGAATTGAGGAAGATCTGATTAAACTATCGACTGAGAGCCGACAACCTCGCCCCAACCTCAGTGTAGCTCAATCGTCAGCCTTGATGAATCTTAAACAAAGAGATGATATTATAATCAAGCAAGCTGATAAGGGGGGAAGTGTGGTTGTGTTGGACAGATCTATGTACATACAGGAAGCCATGAGGCAATTGAATGACTCTGAGGTTTATCAGGTCCTCACATGTAATCCAACTAAGGAGTTTGGCAGACGCTTGGCAGACCTCATTGACGATGGACTCGAGATGGGGATATTTGATCAGGGTACAGCTGATTATCTCTATACATCCGAGCCCATAATTCCTATTTTCCATCACCTCCCCAAGGTACACAAGTCCCTTGGGGAGGTTAAAGGGAGACCCATTGTGGCAGGGATTGGATCTCTCTTCGAGAATATGTCGAATTGGGTTGAATCACTACTACAACCCTTGGTGTATAATTTGCCCTCATATTTGAGGGATACAAAACATCTCCTAAATAGCATTGAACAGATACAATGGGATGAAAAGAATATTTGGCTGACAATTGATGTAGTCAGCCTATATTCTGCTATTCCACATTCGCATGGCTTAGCTGCCATTTCATACATGCTAGACAAATTTAGTAACTATGGTGAAGATCTTAAGACTTTTTTGCTTAAAACCCTAGATTTCTTGCTTTCTCACAATTTCTTTTTGTTTAACGGAACTTTCTATCTCCAAAGACGTGGCACAGCCATGGGGGCTAAGTTTGCCCCGGCCTACGCCAACCTTTTTATGGGTTGGTGGGAGCTGTGCCACGTCTTTGGAGATGGCAATCCATTCCTTAAGAGCATTAAGATGTATAAAAGATACATCGATGACCTCCTGTTCGTTTGGACGGGAGGTCATCAAAATATTGAGGCTTTCATACTATATTTGAATCGAAATGAGGTTAATCTTCAATTTACCCATGAGTGTGATCAATATATAATACCATATTTAGATATTCTCCTCATTGGGGATGTTGAAGAACACAGAGTGAAGACAACCTTGTATCGGAAGCCCATAGCTACAAACGCAGTGTTGCATGGCCGGAGCAATCATCCAAAATACACAGGTTTTGGGGTTGCGAAAGGTCAGTTCATCCGTGTAAAACGTAATTGCACGGATGAATTAGATTTTGAAAAAGAAAGCTTAATCCTAATGGATAATTTTCTTGAGAGAGGGTATAAGAGAAAGGTGCTTGAGAGAGCTCTTCTGGAAGTACGTCGCATAGACAGGAGACAACTACTGGGGGACCATGGGAATAGTAAAAGAGATACTGGGTTCAGTTCTTTGAAACCCACTTTTACTACCGCATACAGTGCTCAGTTTGATGATATATGCAGCATTGTTGGTAAACATCTCCCGATACTTACAGCTGAAGACAGCCTTAAAGATTATGTATCTAATGGTTGTAATTTTGTACCTAAGAGAGGATGTTCTCTAGGTAACATGTTGTCTCCCAGCTTGTTACGTAAGTCCCCCACTAGGGTCAGCAGCTGGCTAGAGGTCAAAGGACATTACAAATGCCACTTTAGCAGCTGCATAGCGTGTGGTTTCACACGAATTACGAAAAACTTTCAATCATATGTAACACAGAAGGTGTTTGATCTTGGATCCTACACAAACTGCCGCTCTATTTTTGTAATATATCTGGTTGAGTGCACCCAATGTAAGAAACAGTATGTGGGATGCACCTCCAGAGAGGGCAGGAACAGGATCAGGGAACACCTGAACAACATAGAGAACGGTGCTGAGTGTTCAGATCTAGCTAGACACTTTATCTATGTTCATGATAAAGTAGTCTCATCTTTTAAATGGCAAGTGATTGACCAGATTAAAGCTCCACTACGTGGAGGGGACAGAATGACGAAGTTACTGTTCAAAGAAGCCTTTTGGATCTTCAAATTACAGACTAGAAGACCAAAGGGCTTCAACATTGAAGGTGATGTTATTAATTTTTGGAATCGGCAGTATTAAAACAGACTATAATTAGCGGATAGCTTACGAGTTGCCCATCTTATTAATCCATAAATTTTATATAAGAGACAACTCTCGAAATAGTATCAACATTATATCAATACTCACTAGTAAGATCTATAAATATATTGTATTTTGAGTCTAACTGTGATAGTAGAACGGATAGATAAATTAATAATAAAGCTAATCTATTTATATCCAAGGTTAGACATACACACTTTAAAAACTATTTGGATCTTATTGTGATGTTATGTTTATGCTGTCCCCCATTTTTGGAATCTTTCTCTCCTTTCTTCTTCCTTTTCTTTTTTCTTTTTTCTTTTCTTCTTTTTTTCCTTTTTTCTTTCTTTTAATTTAAGAATCATGATAACAATATGCTGTTTGAATTTGTTTGTACTAATGACCGCAATTTCATGTAAACACTAGTTCAGGATCACATGATATATGATTATGGTTTATATATATTATATTCAAAATGCATTGATTAGAAACATGATTCAATAGTTATTAATTAAACAAGGTCATTTGTTACAATTCCTAATCACTTAACACCAAGACTGTAAGGCAATGTCCTGTCCCTTTAAAATTAGCATATACGGGGTTTCCTATACCTGGGGGCTCAGGTGCATTTAAGTAGCATTTCTATGTGAACTTATCAGTCCATGAATAAGGCAGAGGGCTGCCGAAACGCGTAGGACCCGTTCAGTATACCCCTTATGCAAGGGCAATAAGCTTTTATGCTGTTTTATTGTTTTCTCCAATAAAGTCAATTTTTGATTTAACGCCTGGAGGTCTCGCTGGTTTTTCCACAAATTACGTCTATATACCTTTCCCAGCTTGAGCCTTGGCGTACACCGGAGCAGCAGTGGTTGGATTGGTGTTGTTGATGTGACGTCATTACGCAAAGCAGGGAAGACCGCATCAGGAGGACAGCGTGTGCCACGGTTGGTAGCAAGAAACACGCTAACGCTGATACTCATCCGGCATTTGCATTGAAGAGGTTAGTGCACAGGAGGCCGGCGGAGATGGGATCGTCAGTACAGCTGGGATATACCGGATGATTACTCCGCAACCGCATAGTGGGGCCACGATTACGGCACGACCTGTATGCTGCCGGGTGAGTCACTTTACATATTCTTCCATCCTACCCACAACACTAAATAGCCTGGAGCTGCAAAGGGAGACGCTACTGTGTATTTGTGTATACAAAATTACATTGCCCTAAAGAAATCAGCTCTTTCTCCTACATTGGTGTATCCAGTCCACGGCTTCATCCTTACTTGTGGGATATTCTCAATCCCTACAGGAAGTGGCAAAGAGAGCACACAGCAGAGCTGTCCATATAGCTCCCCTCAGGCTCCGCCCCCCCAGTCATTCTCTTTGCCGCTCTAACTAGTAGCATCTCCACGGGGGTGGTAAAGAGTATGTGGTGTTAGTTGTAGTTTTTTATATCTTCTATCAAGAGTTTGTTATTTTAAAATAGTGCCGGCTTGTACTATTTACTCTGCAGCAGAAAGTGATGAAGATTTCTGCTGAGAGGAGTATGATTTTAGCACCAGTAACTAAAATCCATTGCTGTTCCAACGCAGGACTGTTGAAACCAGAGAACTTCAGTTGGGAGGAACAGTTTGCAGGCTTAACTGCTTCAGGTATGATCAGTCATTTTTCTAACAAGACCAAGTAATGCTAGAAGACTGTCAGAAATCCCCTCTGGGATAGGTAAGCCATTTTTCTTAGACTCTGTATAAAATTATGGCTTATATTAAGGGCTCTATGCTGGTTGACACTATTGTGGGCTAAATCGATTGCTTTTTGGCATGTTTGAAGTAAAAATAAGGTGTTTTTTCAGACTTTGAAACACTTATGTGGTTTAATATTATGCCTGGCAGTTACTTAGACACCTAATCTAGTCAGAAAGGCCCCTCCACTCTGGAATGTAGAGGGAGGAGGCCTCATTTTCGCGCCTCAATTGCGCAGTTGTTTTCACTAGGCAGTTCATGCAGCTTCACGTGGGGAGTCCAGAGGCTTCAGAAAGGACTTCAGAGAGGCTTATTTCTAACTTAAATAATCCCTAAGGAAGGTAAAGGCCACAGTAGAGACTGTGGCATGGGACTGTAGTGTTTTTAACCGGTTAATTTCTGTTATTAGCTCCGGTTTGGGCATTAAGGGGTTAATTGGTTTGAAAATTTGTGTGCAATCTTCTCAAAGCATTAAGACACTGTGGTGACAATTTCATTAAAATTGGATGTTTATTTGATGGTTTTCTGATGTTTCAGTAATAAAGTGTGCACTTTTATTATTTAAAGAGACAGTAACGTTTTTGTCAAAAATAATTTTTATTGCATTGAAGTTCTGTCTAAGTCTGTCAAACATGTCTGACCCTTCAGATAGCCTATGTTCTATATGTGTAAAGGCCAAGGTGGTTCCCCCATTAAATTTATGTGTGAAGTGTGCCATAGCATCCAAACAGCTTAAGGACCGTACAATCACGCTTAAAGATGTAGCCCAAGATGATTCTTTAGCTGAAGGTAGTGAGGATAGCTCGCTATCCCCTCCTTCTGTGTCAACACCAGCTATGCCCGCGCAAGCGATGCCCAGTACATCTAGCGCTCCAATTGCTATTACTATGCAGCAGTTAGCAGCAGAAATGGATAATTCTCTCGCAGCATTTTTATCCAAACTGCCAGTTTTTCCAAGGAAGCGTGATTGCTCAGTTTTAAATACAGAAAATGAGCAAGCAGACGCAGAGGATAATTTATCTGTAGTGCCCTCACATCAATCTGACTTGGCGGTGAGGGAGGGTCTGTCTGAGGGAGAAATTTCTGACACAGGAAAAATTTCTCAGCAGGCAGAGCCTGATACCATAGCATTTAAATTTAAGCTAGAACACCTCCGCGCCCTACTTAAGGAGGTCCTAGCTACGCTTGATGATTGTGACCCCTTGGTGGTCCCAGAAAAATTGTGTAAAATGGATAAATTCTTAGAGGTCCCAGTACACAGTGATGCGTTTCCGATACCTAAGAGGGTGGCGGATATAGTGAATAAGGAGTGGGAGAAGCCAGGTGTACCTTTTGTTCCCCCTCCTATATTTAAGAAATTGTTCCCAATTGTTGACCCCAGAATGGACGCGTGGCAGACGGTCCCCAAGGTAGAGGGGGCAGTTTCAACGCTAGCTAAGCGCACGACTATACCAATAGAAGACAGTTGCGCTTTCAAAGATCCTATGGATAAAAAATTAGAAGGTTTACTTAAGAAAATTTTTGTTCAACAAGGTTTTCTTCTTCAACCAATTTCTTGCATTATTCCTGTAACCACTGCAGCAGCTTTTTGGTTTGAGGAACTAGAAAACTCGCTCCAGAAGGAGACTTCTTATGATGAAGTCATGGACAGAATTCACGCCCTGAAGTTGGCTAATTCTTTCATTACAGATGCCGCTTTTCAGTTAGCTAAATTAGCGGCGAAAAATTCTGGTTTTGCAATCGTGGCGCGCAGAGCGCTTTGGCTAAAATCTTGGTCGGCAGATGTGTCGTCCAAAACAAAATTGCTTAATATTCCTTTCAAGGGTAAGACCCTATTCGGGCCAGAGTTGAAAGAAATTATTTCAGAAATCACTGGGGAAAGGGCCATGCCCTTCCACAGGATAGACCTTTCAAAGCTAAAAATAAGTCTAATTTTCGTTCCTTTCGCAATTTCAGGAACGGACCGGCTTCTACCTCTACAGCCTCTAGGCAAGAGGGTAACGCATCCCAGCCCAAACCAGCATGGAAACCATTGCAAAGCTGGAACAAGGGTAAACAGGCCAAGAAGCCTGCTGCTGCTACCAAGACAGCATGAAGGGGTAGCCCCCGATCTGGGACCGGATCTAGTAGGGGGCAGACTTTCTCTCTTTGCTCAGGCTTGGGCAAGAGATGTTCCGGACCCCTGGGCTCTAGAGATTGTCTCTCAGGGGTATCTTCTAGAATTCAAGGACCTTCCTCCAAAGGGAAGGTTCCACATGTCTCGCTTGTCTTTAGACCAGATAAAGAGACGGGCATTTTTACATTGCGTAGAAGACCTTTTAAAAATGGGAGTGATACACCCAGTTCCAACAGCAGAACAAGGACTGGGTTTTTACTCAAACCTGTTTGTAGTTCCCAAAAAGGAAGGAACTTTCAGGCCAATTCTGGATTTAAAAATCCTAAACAAATTCCTCAGAGTTCCATCATTCAAAATGGAAACCATTCAGACAATTTTACCAATGAGCCAGGAGGGTCAATGTATGACTACCGTGGACTTAAAGGATGCATACCTGCATATTCCTATCCACAAAGATCACCATCAGTTCCTAAGGTTCGCCTTTTTGGACAAGCATTACCAGTTTGTGGCTCTTCCCTTCGGATTGGCCACTGCCCCCAGAATTTTCACAAAGGTGCTAGGGTCCCTTCTAGCGGTGCTAAGGCCAAGGGGCATTGCAGTAGCACCTTACCTAGACGACATCTTAATACAAGCGTCGTCCTTTCACAAAGCAAAGGCTCATACGGACATTGTTCTAGCCTTTCTAAGGTCTCACGGGTGGAAGGTGAACATAGAAAAGAGTTCCCTGTCCCCGTTCACGAGGGTTCCCTTCCTGGGAACAATAATAGACTCGGTAGAAATGAAGATCTTTCTGACTGAGGTCAGGAAGTTAAAACTTTTAAACACTTGTCGAGTTCTTCAATCCATTCCTCAACCTCCATAGCTCAGTGCATGGAGGTAATAGGACTAATGGTTGCGGCAATGGACGTGGTTCCCTTTGCTCGAATTCATTTAAGACCACTGCAACTGTGCATGCTCAAACAGTGGAATGGGGATTATGCAGATTTGTCTCCCCAAATACAAATGGACCAGAAAACCAGAGACTCACTCCTGTGGTGGTTGTCTCAGGATCACCTGTCTCCGGGAATGAGTTTCCGCAGACCAGAGTGGATCATTGTCACGACCAACGCCGGTCTCTTAGGCTGGGGTGCGGTCTAGGAGTCCCAGAAAGCTCAGGGTCTTTGGTCTCGGGAAGAATCTCTTCTCCCAATAAACATTTTGGAATTGAGAGCGATATTCAATGCGCTCCAGGCATGGCCTCAACTAGCGGAGGCCAAATTCATCAGATTTCAGTCGGACAACATGACGACTGTAGCGTACATCAATCATCAGGGAGGAACAAAGAGTTCCCTGGCGATGAGGGAGGTATCCAAGATCATCAAATGGGCAGAGGATCACTCCTGCCATCTATCAGCAATTCACATCCCAGGAGTGGACATCTGGGAAGCGGATTATCTGAGTCGTCAGACTTTCCATCCGGGGGAGTGGGAACTTCACCCGGAGGTTTTTGCCCAGTTAACTCAACTATGGGGCCTTCCAGATCTGGATCTGATGGCGTCACGTCAGAACTCCAAAGTTCCACGTTACGGGTCCAGGTCCAGGGATCCCAAGGCGACATTGGTAGATGCCTTAGTGGCGCCTTGGTCGTTCAATCTAGCTTATGTCTTTCCACCGTTTCCTCTTCTCCCCCGGCTAGTAGCCAGGATCAAGCAGGAGAAGGCTTCGGTAATTCTAATAGCTCCTGCGTGGCCACGCAGGACTTGGTATGCAGACCTGGTGAATATGTCATCGGTTCCACCATGGAAGCTACCTTTGAGGCAGGACCTTCTAATCCAAGGTCCATTCGAACATCCAAACCTAGTTTCTCTGCAACTGACTGCTTGGAGATTGAACGCTTGATTCTAGCTAAGCGTGGGTTTTCGGAATCAGTTATAGATACTCTGATTCAGGCTAGAAAGCCTGTCACCAGGAAAATTTACCATAAGATATGGCGGAAATATCTTTGCTGGTGCGAATCAAAGGGTTACTCATGGAGTAAGATTAGGATTCCAAGGATACTATCTTTTCTCTAAGAAGGATTGGAGAAAGGTCTGTCAGCTAGTTCCCTAAAAGGACAGATATCTGTTCTGTCTGTTTTGTTGCACAAGCGTCTGGCAGCCGTGCCAGATGTTCAGGCGTTTGTACAGGCTTTAGTCAGAATCAAGCCTGTCTACAGACCTGTGGCTCCTCCATGGAGTCTAAATTTAGTTATTTCAGTTCTTCAAGGGGTTTCCGTTTAACCTCTACATTCCATAGATAGTAAGTTACTATCTTGGAAAGTTTTGTTTTTGGTTGCTATTTCTTCTGCTAGAAGAGTTTCTGAATTGTCTGCTTTGCAGTGTAATTCACCCTATCTGGTGTTTCATACAGATAAGGTCGTTTTACGTACCAAGCCTGGTTTTCTTCCAAAAGTGGTTTCCAATAAGAATATTAACCAGGAAATAGTTGTTCCTTCTCTGTGTCCTAACCCAGTTTCTAACAAGAAACGTCTGTTACACAATCTTGATGTGGTTCGTGCTTTGAAGTTTTATCTAAAAGCAACTAAAGACTTCAGACAAACATCGTCCTTGTTTGTCGTCTATTCTGGCAAGAGGAGAGGTCAAAAGGCGACTGCGACCTCTCTGTCTTTCTGTCTGAAAAGCATCATCCGGTTGGCTTATGAGACTGCTGGAAGGCAGCCTCCTGAACGAATTACAGCTCACTCTACTAGAGCTGTGGCTTCCACATGGGCTTTCAAGAATGAGGCTTCTGTTGAACAGTACATTTAAAGTACATTGTTTTTATTGCAATGCACACTATGAGGATGAGCAACAAGCTTGACTTTACATGCACTTTAATAATTAGGGTTAGGTTTAAAGTTAGGGGGTGTTAGATTTAGGGGTTAATTTAGGTAACTTACTTTGTATTTAGATTTAAATAGGTATTATTTAGTTAATAATTGTAACTTTAATTTAGTTTAATTATGTTAAAGTTAGGGGGTGTTAGGTTTAGAGTTAGATTGAGGGTTAGGGTTATGGCTATGGTTAGGTTTAAAGTTAGGGGGTGTTAGGTTTAGGGGTTAATATAGTTTAATGTATAATAAGTCCGCTGCAAGGAAGACACATCAGCCGCCTGGTTTGCAAGTAAAAACCGACTTTATTTAAAGTCAAATTATAGCTTGGTACAAGTTTGCTCGGGAGGGAGCACTAAGAATGAAACGTCCGACGCGTTTCCTGCCCGGAGGCACTTCGTCAGGGACTAAAGCACAATGAATTCCTTAGTTCTTTTAAACACTTAGCATTTCCTGTTACGTTTGCTTACCTGCGTTGCAGCACACCTGTTGTCTTAATTAGGACAAATACACCGCGGTATTGGTCTCTTCACACACAGCTTGTCCGCGCATGCGCTACGGACCTCACACAGCTACTTCACAATGTATATATATCTTGTATCTATTAGTGTCTCTGTCTGACCAATAGCTGTATGAGAAAAAACCAAAACGTTTCCGGTTGTTGCTGCGAAAAGTAACACTGGTAAAGCAATCACGTAACAGTGTCTATAGAATCATTTCCAGCTAATATGTTTATAGAAATTATAAAAATTATAAGAAAAAGTGTCAATAAAAAACAAAATTAGTATCAAAAAATGCTATTCTTATACACGATCTTTATCTCTTTACTTGTTTATCTAATAGAATGTTTCCGATATTTTTAGTTGAGAGAGGAAAAGAGAATAAAATTCACTAAGCATCCCCCCGTATGAACAGATCCACCAAATACAACTTCATCTTTATATTGATAATTATATTATACTTGTATTTGATTGTATTGTGTGGCACCGTATTTCCTCTTTTATGTTTCCAAATTCAGATTTCTTATATTAAAGCTACAATTCCTCCTTCTTGAATATGCTCTATATGGATGGAAAATTATTTATTCATTTGTTTATCTCTGTATTTGTTAATTTGTTTGCTTACTTCCAATGGGTTTAACCATAAAGTTAATTTCTGCTTAAATCTTTATTGCCTCTATGTAAACCCACTGTGTTTTTAGCATACTTAACTCTCATCATCCCTTTTTGTCTCTTGTTATATTTATTTATTATGCTTTTTATTCATTTGGTATTGTATTATTTAATTTCCTCATTTTTATCCCTATTTCGGTTGTTGTTACTGATCTTTTGTATTTATTGTTTTTAGTTTTTTATTTTTTATCCTTTATTTTTATTTTCGTTTTTTATTTTTTATTATTTCTTTTTATTGTAATGTTTCTGTCTGATATTCTGTGTCTTTGTGATTAAACCTCTTGTGAGTCTCTGATATCTTAGTGTCTCATTGTGAACAAATTAATATCTTAGTGTCAAATTGTGGATGAATTATGTGTAACACATCTACTACAGGGTAACTGTGTTAAAATTGAAAAAATATTTTCTTTATTACTATTATAGTGTGGAAAAAATATTGAAATATATAACTAACACTCTGTGTGCTGAATCCTTGACTATGTCATGTCATGTGAGTCTTTATCAAATATTCTAACTACATTATCTCTCTATGCTTAAGGTGTATCCCCCATATATAGTGCTTAAAAAAAAGTATATATTTAGAATTAAAATTTCTTCTGCTCCTATCTGAACCAATATAATAGGAAATTTAAAGAATGCAAATAAAAAGCTTTAACTGCAGCTCTTGCTGTGATACCCAATACTATTCACCTTTACCCCATAGAATGCGACCCATCGCTTGTGGAAGTATTATCATTCTTTGGTTTTATTGAGGAATTGGTGCTATATCATCTAAATATTGTATACTTGGAATACAATGCCACACAACAGTTTGTTTTTAATTTTGATATTTGATTTCTTGTATTATTTGTGGTGGTCATCTTAGCTTGTTAGGTGTTGGATGTTTTAAACATTTGGGCTTATAAATTCTCATGTCCCTACTGCATCACTTCCAATCCATGAATGATGTTATAAGGTGCTGGTGGTACTTATATTAACTCTTCATCTAGACTGTTAAATTCACTTAGTCCACAAAATACCTGAGATCAGTGATTTTATTAATTCCTAGGGGGACCCCTGTAGACAAATGAAAAATCCAAAATGCCTCTTTCCTATTTAATACAGCTGTTCTGTCTCCCCCTTTGGTGCTTTTAATGGCTGTGTCGATGCCTTGAAACCCTAGTACTGTGCCTATGTTGTTGTCATTTGCGGGCATTCCCATAGATTTAAAATGTGCAACAAAGTGTTTTGCTATGGGTGTTTTGGGGGGGTCTTGTTTGATTGATATTAAATGTTCACGGATTCGGTCTTTTAATAATCTTGTAGTCCTACCCACATATTGTTTGTGGCATAGATTGCAGGTAATTAAATAAACCACAAAGTTAGAATGGCAAGTCATCCTGTGTCTGATATCAAAAGTTTTACCTGTAGCTGTGGACTTAAATGAATCACCTGAAATGACAAAATCACAGCTTTTACATGGTTTTCTTTTACATTTGTAAAATCCATTTTGACTTTGTAACCATGTAGCTGTATGCTTTCTAGAGAAATCCCTAGTTAGTTGATTTCCAATAGTTCTCGCTCTCTTACTAACACATCTAATTCCTTGTTTCTTCATCACCTCTTGTAAAAGTGTATCCTTTTCCAAAACTGGAATATATTTTCTGATTATTTGATTTATATGTTTAAACTGCCTACTGTAGCTGGTGGTAAATGTAATTGGACCCTCTGTATGTTGCCCAACATTGTATTGATTTCTTTTATTATGTTTCTTATTGCTATCTTTTAGTAGATCTTCTCTTCTCATGTTTTCTACTTCTTTGCTTGTCTGTGAAAGTGTGGTTCTATCATATCCCCTAACAATGAGTCGCTTAGAGAGTGAGTCTGCTTGTTCTTTATACGCGTCTAGATTTGTACAATTTCGTCTAAGACGCATATATTGCCCTTTGGGAATAGCTCTTTTTAAATGGGATGGATGATGTGAGTCTGCCCGAAGTATAGTGTTCCCCGAAGTCGATTTTCTGTAAGTTGATATTATTTTGTGTGAATTAAAATCCAGTTTTAACTCTATATCTAAAAACGGTATACTAGTACCCGACACTGTGTATGTAAACTTTAAATTTTGGTCATTGTTATTCAGGTAACCAATGAATTCTTCTATTCGTTCCATCCCCCCTTTCCAAATAATTATCAGGTCGTCGATGAACCTGCGATAAAATCTGATATGTGGTTTATAGGGGTTATTGTCACAGAAGATTTTCCGTAATTCAAAATCGGTTAAGTACAGGTTCGCATATGAGGGGGCGAACTTTGCTCCCATGGCTGTGCCTTGGTTTTGAACATAATAGTCCCCCTCAAATGAGAAGCAGTTATGGGTGAGCAAAAATCTCACCCCCTCACATACGAACTCGATAAATCTCTCGTCAAAGTTAGTATATAACTGTAGCATATGTTCCAGTGCCTTTAGGCCCTGTTGGTGTGGGATGCATGAATATAGCGAGGCTACATCTATTGTTAATAGAATATCTCCCTCTCTGATCTGTATGTTATCCAATAATCGTAACACATGTTTTGTGTCCCTCACATATGCAGGAGTTATCTGGACTATTGGCTAATATAGTTTAATTTAGGTTGTTGCGATGTGGGAATGGCGGTTTAGGGTTTAATAGCTTTAGTTAGTGTCTGCGATGTTTTGGAACGGCAGTTTAGGGGTTAATAGGTTTAGTTAGTGTTGGCGATGTGGGGGGGTGCGGTTTAGGGGTTAATAGATTTATTTTGTGTCTGCGATGTTTCGGGGCGGCGGTTTAGAGGTTAATAGATTAGTTAGTGTTGGCGAGTTGGGGGTGCGGTTTAGGGTTAATAGCTTTATTTAGTGGCTGCAATGTGGGGGAGGTTGTGGTTTCAAGGGTAAATAGGTTTAGTCCGTGTCTGCAATGTTTCGGAACAGCGGTTTAGGGGTTAATAGGTTTAGCTAGTGTTGGCAATGTTTTGTAATGGCGGTTTAGGGGTTAATAGGTTTAGTTAGTGTTGGCGATGTGGTGGTGTGTGTGGTTTAGGGGTTAATAGGTTTAGTTCGTATCGGCGATGTGGGAGTGTGTGCGGTTTAGGGGTTAATAGTTTTAGTTTGTGTTGGCAATGTTTCGGGACCGTGGTTTAAGGGTTAATAGGTTTAGCTAGTGTCAGCGATGTCAGGGAACGGTGGTTTAGGGGTTAATACCTTTATATTATAGACTTAGAGTTAGTGTCGGGGAACTGCGGTTTAGGAACAATGAAACATTCTGAATATGAATAATGGATCCGAAATTTCGGGATGTGCTGATTGGGAAATTCGACTAAAAGCCGTCCGAATTCCGAATTTGTCCGAAACGAAACGCACATGTCTAGAGGATATTGGAAGTCCTCTATTTGGGGATTAGGTTTAGCCAATACCATTTTTTTAAAAAAATGATATTAAAAAATCTTATCACTCTGTGAACTAAATTCATATACAAAAAACAATCTATTCTGTTCCTTGGTACCCTGTCTATATGGCACTAGGTTTCTCAAATACTTGTTTACAACTTTATTAAATCACCTGGGTATCCTCTCTAGAAATGTATTCTCCATCTCTCTGATTAAAGCTTTTGATTTACATTTGTTTTATGACTTTTTTTATGAAGGTAGTTTTGGATGAAAAAAAGGTATTTTGTAATATTTTTTTTTTTTAACAAAATGTAAGGTGTAGTGACTTAAAGGGACACTGAACCCAATTTTTTTCTTTCGTGATTCAGATAGAGCATGCAATTTTAAGCAACTTTCTAATTTACTCCTATTATCAATTTTTCTTCATTCTCCTGCTATTCTTATTTGAAAAATAAGTAATCTAAGCTTTTTTTTGGTTCAGGACGCTGGACAGCGCTTTTATATTGGTGGATTAATTTATCCGCCAATCAGCAAGAACAACCCAGGTTGTTCAGCAAAAATGGGCCGGCATCTAAGCTTACATTCTTGCATTTCAAATAAAGATACCAAGAGAATGAAGAAACTTTGATAATAGGAGTAAATTAGAAAGTTGCTTAAAATTTCATGCTCTATCAGAATCACGAAAGAAAACATTTGGGTTCAGTGTCCCTTTAATTATCATGATATATATATATATATATATATATATATATATATATATATATATATATATATATATATAATGAATTGTTATAGTCTATGAATAATATATATGTGTTATCTGAATTTTGACCACAAGATGGTGCAAGAATAGCCTTTAGTGAATTTTGTCAAACAGCTGTTTTTATTTGTCATTTGTAATAGGGATTTAAAAAAGAGAATTGTGTCACTGTAGGGCTTGTTACAGCCAGAGACATCACTGTCTTATGCATTATGATACCTGAATAAAGGGACTTTGGTCCATTTTTAATGAATTAGTGCTGTTGCAGTTGATATTTTTCTACAAGGGAATGATGAGCAGAGACCCATTGCAATGTGCACATATGATTAGTGATCATCCCTAAAGAAAATTAGTTGCTTTATTCACTACTTTTTGTGTTTATTCTACTAAAAAGTCAGCTAAATAACTTTCCATAGTATATTACTAAATAAATCAGCTAAATAACTTTCTATATTAGCCTACTAAAATCAGGGTAAATAATTGTTTGCTACATCCAGCCTGAACTAAGAAATAAAGGAAGTCATATAGAGATGGTCTCTTGTATATATCAAAATACATGCACAATATATTTATTTTCTTTATATTACATGAATTATATAACAATTATAATGTAATTGATGCATGGCTCCCAAAAATAATGTTCACTCATTATTAATTTGAATATAGTTTTCTCCCTTTGGCTAAAACAACATAAATAACAAATACATACACAATCTATAAGGCTCCGATATTGAAAACATCGATATTTTCTAAAAATGGGGGCGGACACGCTAAGTGGCGGCAAGTGGCGATATATCTCCAATAGGATATAATGGAAAAAGCTACATCAGCAAACCATCGCCGACATCGCCACTAGCTTGCATTTTCTGCGGGTGGGTGCAGACAAGGTTTCTGTGTCGGAACACTTCGAATAATGCCTGTGTGACCTAACTTTCCCTAATCCTACACTAACTGCCTCACACTCAGCTAGAGTTATGTGCGATAGAGGGTAATTAACGAAAGCAACAAAAGTTGCGTTATTTCACCCTCTGTAGCGCTGCCATTCCAAGTTTTGAAAAAGTTGACTTGTGCGTGCGATATGGTTGCATTGAGCTCCATACCGCACAAAATCCAAGCACTGCTTTGACGTACTCGTGCACGCTTTCCCCATAGACATCAATAGGGAGAGAGTGTCAGAGAAAAACCTGCGATTGCGGAATGAAAAGCTCAGTAACGCAGCCCCATTGATGTCTATGGGGAAAAAAAGTTACGTTTAAACCTAACACCCTAACATAAATCCCGAGTCTAAACACCCCTAATCTGCTGCCCCGACATCACCTCCACCTACATAATGTTATTAACCCCTAATCTGCTGCCCCCGACATCGCCACCACCGAAATAAATCTATTGACCCCTAATCTGCCGCTCCCGATATAGCCACCACTATACTAAAGTTATTAACCCCTATTCCCCTGCACCCTAACATCGACCACACTATAATAAACCTATTAACCCCTATTACACCACTCCCCGACATTGACACCACTAAATAAAGTTATTAACCCCTAAACCTCTGGCCTCCCACATCACTACCACTAAATAAACCTATTAACCCCTAAACCGCCAGCCCCCCACATCACAACAACCTAAATTAAACTATATTAACCCCTAAACCTAACCGTAACCCTAACCCTAACATCCCTTAACTTTAACATAATTAAAATAGAGCTAAATTAAAGTTACAATTATTAACTAAATAATACCTTTATTTAAAACTAAATACATACCTGTGAAATAAAACCTAAGCTAGCTACAATATAACTAATAGTTAAATTGTAGCTAGCTTAGGTTTTATTTTTATTTCATAGGTAAGTTTGTATTTATTTTAACTAGGTAGTTAGTAAATAGTTATGAACTATTTACTAACTACCTAGTTAAAATAAATAAAAACATTACAAAAATAAAAAAACACTAAAATTTCCAAAAATACCAAATGAAATTATCCAAAACAATTACAATTATTCCTATTCTAATACCCTGTTTAAAAAAAAAAAAAAAAAAGCCAAAATAAAAAACCCTAATCTGTAATAAACTACAAAGGGCCCTTAAAAGGGCCTTTTGTAGTGCATTCCCCTAAAGAAATCAGCTCTTTTTCTACAAACAACAGTATACAACCCCCCCACCCCCCAAGGGCATTCAGCTCTTTTGTTGCCCATTAAAAAAAAGGCTATTCTAAAAAAAAAAACACACCCCAAAACGAAAAAAAAAAAAAACATTACACAAAATATGAATTGAATCAGCCAATAGGAATGAGAGCTGCTTAAATTCTATTGGCTGATTTGAACAGACAATAGGATTTTAGCAGCCCTAATTCCTATTGGCTGATTCAAATTTTCCAGCCAATAGGAATGCAATGGTACCCCCAGTATAAAAGGGGTACCTTGCATTTGAATCCTCAGTGTACGGTGGACGATCGCATGAAGAGGACCTCCACGTCAGATCGATGGACCTCCACCTTGGACCTTCGCCTGGACCTCTGCCTTGGACCTTCGTCTGGCACTGCATGGATGAAGGAGATGCCGGTCCTGCGATGGATAAAGATGGAGCCGCCTGGATGAAGATGGAGCCGCCAGGATGAAGATCTTCAAGCGGGACTTTAGCAACTGTGAGTACCTAAAGAGGGGTTAGTGTTTTTAAGGTCTTTTGGGGTGTTTTTTTTTTTAGTTTAGGGTTTGGGTATTTCTTAAAAGAGCTAAATGTCCTTTTAAGGGCAAGAAAAAAAGCTGAATGCCCTTTCAGGGCAATGTGTAGATTAGGTTTTACTTTATTTTTATTTTGTGTGTTTGGGGGGTGGGGGTTTGTATACTATTAGGGGGGGTTCTTTTGAAAAAGAGCTGATTTCCCTACAAAAGGCCCATTTAAAGGGCCATTATGCACTCAAAAAAATATGGGCTAACTAAATAAAGCATTAAAAGAAAATAAAGTTTTAAATTAACATGTATTATCAATTTTGCTGCTTAAGGTCCTAAAAATTATGTTAAAGTTTAAAGTCCTCTGACTTCATGAGAATACGTTCGTACGTAGTACCCAGTAGCTGCAGAACAAGGCTTTTTTTCCACACTCCCTAACTTGTGTTTAGAAAGCCCTCCTGCTGGAGCGGTCTCTGTAATGTTCTTTGTAGTGCAGTAATATGTTGAAAGGCAGAAACGATGTAGATATACACAGAAGCTGAGGAATTCCACTTTCCTTTCCCTCTCCGGTTACCACAGATCTCCTCCAGTCTCTGCACACTCTAATTAAATGCCGTGGTAACCGGGAGGGGGGAGGGAAGTGGATTTCCTGCAGCGTTAGAACGGACTGTGTGAAATCAGCAGATGCAGATATACACAGAAGCTACTAAACTCAGCAGCATATTTTCCCTTCTGTCCATTCTAATGCTGCAGGAATTCCACTTCCCTCCCCCCTCTCGGTTACCACGGCATTTATAAGGGTGTGCAGAGACTAGAGGAGATCTGTGGTAACCGGAGGGGGAAAGGGAAGTGGAATTCTTCAGCTTCTGTGTATATCTACATCGTTTCTGCCTTTCAACATATTACTGCACACAAAGCACATTACAGAGCTTTCTAAACACAAGTTAGGGACTGTGGAAAAAAGCCTTGTTCTGCAGCTACTGGGTACTACAAACGTATTCTCATGAAGTCAGAGGACTTTAAACTTTAACATAATTTTTAGGACCTTAAGCAGTAAAATTTATAATACATGTTAATTTAAAACTTTATTTTCTTTTAATGCTTTATTTAATTAGCCAATATTTTTTTGAGTGCATAATGGCCCTTTAAGGGCCCACAAAAGGCCCTTTTAAGGGCCCTTGGTAGTTTATTATAGATGAGGGTTTTTTATTTTGGTTTTTTTTAAACAGGTTATTAGAATAGGAATAATTGTTATTGTTTTGGATAATTTTGCTTGTTATTTTTTGTAATGGTAGTTTTTTTTATTTTAGTGGGGTTTTTTTTGTAATGGTAGGTTTTAGTATAAGGCAACTTATACAAAATTTGTATTTATTTTAACTAGGTAGTTAGTAAATAGTTAATAACTATTTGCTAACTAGTCTACCTAGTTAAAATAAATACAAACTTACCTGTGAAATAAAAAATAAAACCTAAGCTAGCTACAATATAACTATTAGTTATATTTTAGCTAGCTTATGTTTTATTTCATAGGTAAGTATGTATTTAATTTTAAATAGGTATTATTTAGTTAATAATAACTTTTTTTTCCAGTAATTTTTATTGAGGGTTAAAGTTGTACAAACATAATGGTACATTGACTTAATATAAGAAAATAATAAAGAATAAAAAGAAAAAAAATATATGCCACCCTTACCCCTATACTCACACACACTTTCAACCTCTCCTTCAGCACCGGTATATTTCCCTCATCGCTGAAACATGCACTGGTCACACCTATCCTCAAAAAACCTTCCCTTGATCCTACCTCCCCATCCAACTACCGCCCTATTTCCCTCCTCCCTCTTGTATCAAAGCTTCTCGAAAAACTAGCTTATGCACGCCTTTCCCATTTCCTTACAATAAACTCCCTCCTTGACCCATTGCAATCTGGATTTCGTCCCCATCACTCCACAGAAACAGCAATTGTTAAGGTTACCAACGACCTACTTACAGCAAAATCAAAAGGCCACTTCTCTCTGCTTATTCTCCTTGATCTGTCCGCAGCCTTTGACACTGTTGACCACCCTCTCTTGCTCCAAACCCTACAATCCTTCGGCATATGTGACACAGCCCTCTCGTGGCTCTCTTCCTACCTGTCAAACCGTACCTTTAGTGTAGCCTTCTCTGGGGCCTCCTCTGCCCCGTAACCACTTTCTGTCGGAGTACCGCAAGGCTCTGTCCTCGGTCCCCTTCTCTTCTCAATCTACACGTCATCACTAGGTTCCCTAATAAAGTCCCATGGTTTACAATATCATTTGTATGCCGACGACACCCAAATCTACTTCTCTGCACCAGACCTGTCTCCTTCCTTGCTAACCCGTGTCACTAACTGTCTTTCTCACATCTCCAACTGGATGTCCTCTCACTACCTCAAGCTAAATCTCTCCAAAACTGAGCTCCTTATTTTCCCCCCTTCTTCAAAACTCTCCACCCCCAATCTCTCTATAATTGTCAACAACTCCATCATTACCCCTACCCCGCATGCCCGATGTCTCGGGGTCACATTTGACTCAGATCTTTCTTTCACTCCTCACATTCAGTCTTTGGCTAAAGCCTGCCGCTTCCACCTTAAAAACATCTCTAAAATTAGACACTTCCTTACACAAGACACAACTAAGATGTTAATCCACTCTCTCATCCTCTCCCACCTCGATTACTGTAACTCTGTCCTCTCTGGTCTCCCCACCTACCGCCTAGCTCCTTTACAATCCTTAATGAATTCCTCTGCCAGACTCATCTTCCTTACAAGTCGCTCTTCATCTGCTGCACCTCTCTGTCAATCTCTTCATTGGATTCCTCTTGCCTCTAGGATCAAACACAAAATTCTCACTCTGACATACAAAGCCCTCAACTGCACTGCTCCCCCTATATCTCAGATCTTGTCTCCAGATACTCTCCTTCCCGCCCCCTTCGCTCTGCTCAAGACCTCCTACTCTCCTCTTCTCTTGCCTCTCTTGTCACCTCATCACACTCCCGTTTACAGGACTTCTCCAGACTGGCTCCCATCTTGTGGAACTCTCTGCCTCGCTCCACAAGACTCTCTTCTAGTTTTAAAAGCTTCAAGTGCTCCCTAAAGACTCTACTGTTTTGGGATGCATACAACCTACGCTAACCTTACTTTATACCAGTTCCTCTCCTCCATTGCTATCCCCTGAACCCCCCTAGCATGTAAGCTTAAGAGTCCAGCTGTTTGTTGATCACCTTCTCAAGAGCTGACTACAACAGTGCAACTCTTGGCAGGGCCCTCTACCCATTTGATCCCTATAACTGTTTTTTTTTTTTTTTTGTACTCCGCCTTTGTTAATAGCGCTGCGGAATCTGTTGGCGCTCTACAAATAACCGATAATAATAATAATAATAATATATATTACTCTCCATGACAGTTAAATTACATATAAACTAGTAATTACAGCTAATACATGGGGATATGTAATACAATAGTAAAGTTAGCTGTCTAAATTGTACCTTTAATATTCATCATAAAATATCAGATTTCAACCCTCATTTTCCAACCTCCTCAGAACAAATGAGGCCACTTTTGGACCTCCAATTTAAAGGGACATGAAACCCAAAAATTTTCTTTCATGATTCAGACAGATGATGCAATTTTAAACAACTTTCCAAATTACTGCTATTGTTTAATTTGCTTCCTTCTCTTGTTATCCTTTGCTAAAATATTTATCTAGGCAAGCTCAGAAGCAGCAAAGAAACTAGATTCTCTCTGCTGATTGGTGGATGCATATATATATATATATATATATATATATATACAGATTGTCATTGGATCACCCATGTGTTCAGTTAGAAACCATTAGTGCATTGCTGCTCATTCAACAAATGATACAAAGAGAATGAAACACATTAGATAATAGAAATAAATTAGGAAGTTGTTTAAAATTGTATTCTCTATCTAAATCATGAAAGAAAATGTTTGGGTTTCATGTCCCTTTAACTAACAGGATATAAAAGGAAAAGGATTATGTTTATACAAGGCCACTTTTGGACCTTAGGAGAAAAATATCAACTCTAAGTAGACATGTGCATGGCGAAAAAATGCGGTTCGGTTCGGATCGATTCAAATGTTTTAGAATTTCAGTTTGGATCGATTCGAATTCGGAAAAATTTGAATCAAATCGGTTTGGATTCTTTCGAATTCGAATAAATTCGGCTGGATTTGGTTCGGAAATTCAGAATTTCGGTATGTGTTAGGTGGGATATGCTGTGTATTAGACTAGTATTATGTACTGTGTATTAGGTGTAACCCAAAGCAGAGTGATATAACCTAATATACTGTACAATACTAGTGTAATCCATGGCCATCCGAATCTACCGAATAAATCCAAACTAATTCGGATTTATTCGGTAGATTCTGCACTATTTCAATTCGGAAATTCGAATCGATCCGAATCTCCGAATTTAAGAAATTCGGCCGAATTTCTGAATCGATCCGAAACGAATCGCACATGTCTAACTCTAAGTATAACATTTATAGGTAACTTATAAAGGCTAGAAAGCCCTAAGGCTACAACTCTATCAAAGTGTAGCCTAATAATGACACTGTTTAATAGCTAATTAGAAGCCTGGTGGTCAATTTAACTGGTAGGCAAAGTTCTGCTGATCTTACATGTTAGGGTATCCTGTATACTCTCTAAAGTATTGACAGTGGGTCTGGTATGGATAGACCAACATTAGGAGTAATGTACAGCAAATGACTATTATGGCACCTTAATTAAATATGGTGCATATGTTCATGGACCTTGGTAGTAGCGAATACTCGTATTGTTAAACCTCCTCTAGCTCGGGGCAGTATCTCGTGTGTCTGTAGTCTCTTAAAATACCTGGATCATGTAGGGTGTAAAGCAGAGTCTAATAACCCTTAAGGGCCTTTACAAATAGGAAGGGAACACACTATAAGCTAGCCATATCATCAAAACTAGCAGGGGCACTTAATACAACTAGGGTTGAGACTCCATTGGTGTATTATTGTGGTCAAAATATGGAGGTTAACCTTACTATTATTAGGAAATCATAGTCTCAGGCAATATCTACTCATGCCAAGTTTGTTTGTTTTTAGGAGGTCTAATACATGGATTGAAAGAATCATTCAGGCA
This sequence comes from Bombina bombina, assembly GCF_027579735.1. Lineage (NCBI taxonomy): Eukaryota > Metazoa > Chordata > Amphibia > Anura > Bombinatoridae > Bombina > Bombina bombina. The sequence continues at coordinate 1,229,237,117 of NC_069499.1, forward strand.
TATATAAAATAGCAATTATAGAAGGGGAAATAGGCTCCCTGTATAGATCCATTATATCTCCCTCAGTAGAGGGTAAATAGCTATATACTAGGGTAAGAACTGTTCCAAAGTAAGAAATCTAATGACTAAGCCGGGTTGCCCGACATCAGACCTTGACTTAGCCAGTTCAGAATATTATAGATTAAGCCCACGTGGAACAAGACTGCCACTTAAATCAGGTTTCTACTACTCAGGGTCTGAATGTTCGGCGTGTAGAAAAGTATGTTAAGAAACTATTATGCAGCAGTCTAGTGTTAGTGCTGCATCTGCCTGATATCATGAAAAACATCTACTGCGAGAATAAACAGGTACACGTGTACATATATTAATATTATTTAAGAACCAGAAAATTTAAACATATAAGGTCACTATTGTACATGCTCAGCACTATACCCAGGGAACGTTGAGAGAGAGCCACCGTGGACCAAGTTATGTACCTCACTTTTATCCCACCACAGTACTCGTGGTTGAAGGCTTACATATAATAACAGCACCTCTTTTCCATTGTAAAGTTCCTAAATGCAATCCCTCTGAACCAAGTCTGTAATAGTTTGTGCTTAGGGAGATACCCATAAGAAATCTAGCAAACATGAATTTCGTAGATGCCAGAGTGTTGTAGAATGGGCTCGGTTTAGGTATAATTTTCACTGTCTCTTCCATGGCATCCAGACCCATATACACTGTAGGAGCGTCATTGCTCTTCAGGCTCCTATTAGCAGACGGCTAGATTTAGAGTTCTGCGGCCAAAGGGGTGCGTTAGCTACGCTGGCTTTTTTTCTCCCGCACCTTTTAAATACCGCTGGTATTTAGAGTTCACAGAAGGGCTGCGTTAGGCTCCAAAAAGGGAGCGTAGAGCATATTTACCGCCACTGCAACTCTCGATACCAGCGGTGCTTACGGACGCGGCCAGCTTCAAAAACGTGCTCGTGCACGATTCCCCCATAGGAAACAATGGGGCTGTTTGAGCTGAAAAAAAAAGCAGCAAAAGCAAAAAAGCAGCGTTCAGCTCCTAACGCAGCTACATTGTTTCCTATGGGGAAACACTTCCTAAGTCTGCACCTAACACCCTAACATGTACCCCGAGTCTAAACACCCCTAACCTTACACTTATTAACCCCTAATCTGCCGCTCCGTACACTACCGCCAGCTACGTTATCCCTATGTACCCCTAATCTGCTGCCCCTAACATCGCTGACCACTATGTTATATTTATTAACCCCTAAACTGCCGCCCCCGCTATCGCTGACACCTGCATATTATTATTAACCCCTAATCTGTCGCTACGTACACCGCCGCAACATACATTATAGTTATGTACCCCTAATCTGCTGCCCCTAACACCGCCGACCCCTATATTATATTTATTAACCCCTAATCTGCCCCCCACAATGTCGCCGCCAGCTACCTACAATAATTAACCCCTAATCTGCCGACCGGAGCTCACCGCTACTATAATAAATGTATTAACCCCTAAAGCTAAGTCTAACCCTAACACTAACACCCCCCTAAGTTAAATATAATTTAAATCTAACAAAATAAATTAACTCTTATTAAATAAATTATTCCTATTTAAAGCTAAATACTTACCTGTAAAATACATCCTAATATAGCTACAATATAAATTATAATGATATTGTAGCTATTTTAGGATTAATATTTATTTTACAGGCACCTTTGTATTTATTTTAACCAGGTACAATAGCTATTAAATAGTTAATAACTATTTAATAGTTACCTAGTTAAAATAATTACAAAATTACCTATAAAATAAATTCTAACCTAAGTTACAATTAAACCTAACACTACACTATCAATAAATTAATTAAATACAATAGCTACAAATAACTACAATTAAATAAACTAACTAAAGTACAAAAAATAAAAAAGAACTAAGTTACAAAAAATAAAAAAATATTTACAAACTTTAGAAAAATATTACAACAATTTTAAACTAATTACACCTACTCTAAGCCCCCTAATAAAATAACAAAGACCCCCAAAATAAAAAAATGCCCTACCCTATTCTAAATTAAAAAAGTTCAAAGCTCTTTTACCTTACCAGCCCTGAAAAGGGCCATTTGCGGGGCATGCCCCAAATAATTCAGCTCTTTTGACTGTAAAAAAAAACATACAATACCCCCCCCCCAACATTACAACCCACCACCCACATACCCCTAATCTAACCCAAACCCCCCTTAAATAAACCTAACACTAAGCCTCTGAAGATCTTCCTACCTTATCTTCACCATGCCAGGTTCACCGATCCGTCCACCGAAGTCTTGATCCAAGCCTCCGAAATCTTGATCCAAGCCCAAGCGGGGGCTGAAGAGTGACGTCCATCCTCCGGCTGAAGTCTTGATCTAAGCGGGCAGAAGAAGACATCCGGACCGGCAAACATCTTCATCCAAGCCGCATCTTCTATGTTCTTCAATCCGATGACGACCGGCTGATCTTCAAGACCTCCAGCGCGGATCCATCCATCTTCACCGACGACTTCCCGACGATTGACGGTTCCTTTAAGGGACGTCATCCAAGATGGCGTCCCTCGAATTCCGATTGGCTGATAGGATTCTATCAGCCAATCGGAATTAAGGTAGGAAAATCCGATCAGCCAATCAAATTGAGCTTACATTCTATTGGCTGATCGGAACAGCCAATAGAATGCGATCTCAATCTGATTGGCTGATCGGATCAGCCAATCAGATTGAACTTGATTCTGATTGGCTGATTCCATCAGCCAATCAGAATTTTCCTACCTTAATTCCAATTGGCTGATCCTATCAGCCAATCAGATTGAGATCGCATTCTATTGGCTGTTCCGATCGGAATTCGAGGGACGCCATCTTGGATGACGTCCCTTAAAGGAACCGTCATTCGTCGGGAAGTCGTCAGTGAAGATGGATGTTCCGCGTCGGCGGGATGAACATGGATCTGGAAGAAAGAAGATTGAAGATGCCGTTGATAGAAGACTTCAGTCGGATCATGGACCTCTTCAGCTCCCGCTTGGATGAAGACTTCAGCCGGATCATGGACATCTTCAGCCCCCCGCTTGGGCTTGGATCAAGACATCGGAGCCAGGATGGATCGGTGTGATACCCGGCGAGGTGAAGATAAGGTAGGAAGATCTTCAGGGGCTTAGTGTTAGGTTTATTTAAGGGGGGTTTGGGTTAGATTAGGGGTATGTGGGTGGTGGGTTGTAATGTTGGGGGGGGGTATTGTATGTGTTTTTTTTACAGGCAAAAGAGCTGAATTCTTTGGGGCATGCCCCGCAAAGGGCCCTTTTCAGGGCTGGTAAGGTAAAAGAGCTTTGAACTTTTTAAATTTAGAATAGGGTAGGGCATTTTTTTATTTTGGGGGGCTTTGTTATTTTATTAGGGGGCTTAGAGTAGGTGTAATTAGTTTAAAATTGTTGTAATATTTTTCTAATGTTTGTAAATATTTGTTTATTTTTTGTAACTTAGTTCTTTTTTATTTTTTGTACTTTAGTTAGTTTATTTAATTGTATTTATTTGTAGGTATTGTATTTAATTAATTTATTCATAGTGTAGTGTTAGGTTTAATTGTAACTTAGGTTAGGATTTATTTTACAGGTAATTTTGTAATTATTTTAACTAGGTAACTATTAAATAGTTATTAACTATTTAATAGCTATTGTACCTGGTTAATATAATTACAAAGTTGCCTGTAAAATAAATATTAATCCTAAAATAGCTACAATATAATTATAATTTATATTGTAGCTATTTTAGGGTTTATTTTACAGGTAAGTATTTAGCTTTAAATAGGAATAAGTTATTTAATAAGAGTTAATTTATTTTGTTAGATTTAAATTATATTTAACTTAGGGGGGTGTTAGGGTTAGGGATAGACTTAGCTTTAGGGGTTAATACATTTATTAGAGTAGCGGTGAGATCCGGTCGGCAGATTAGGGGTTAATAATTGTAGGTAGGTGGAGGCGACGTTGGGGGCGGCAGATTAGGGGTTAATAAATATAATATAGGGGTCGGCGGTGTTAGGGGCAGCAGATTAGGGGTACATAGGGATAATGTATGTTGCGTCGGTGTACGGAGCGGCAGATTAGGGGTTAATAATAATATGCAGGTGTCAGCGATAGCGGGGGCGGCAGATTAGGGGTTAATAAATATAATATAGGGGTCGGCGATGTTAGGGGCAGCAGATTAGGGGTACATAGGGATAACGTAGCTGGCGGCGGTGTACAGAGCGGCAGATTAGGGGTTAAAATTTTTTTATAGAGTGGCGGCGATGTGGGGGGACCTCGGTTTAGGGGTGTATAGGTAGTTTATGGGTGTTAGTGTACTTTAGAGCACAGTAGTTAAGAGCTTTATAAACCGGCATTAGCCCAGAAAGCTCTTAACTACTGACTTTTTTCTGCGGCTGGAGTTTTGTCGTTAGATTTCTAACGCTCACTTCAGCCACGACTCTAAATACCGGCGTTAGAAAGATCCCATTGAAAAAATAGGATACGCAAATGGCGTAGGGGGATCTGCGGTATGGAAAAGTCGTGGCTGCAAAGTGAGCGTTAGACCCTTTCCTGACTGACTCCAAATACCAGCGGGCGGTAAAAACCAGCGTTAGGACCCTCTAACGCTGGTTTTGACGACTACCGCCCAACTCTAAATCTAGGCCAGAGTTAGGATCATCATGGGCTTCCTGATAATGGTTGCAGCTGCTCACTCCAAAAAAGTGATTATCCAGCCTCCAGTAAAATTTAAAAGACCTTTATTATTTCTTTGCAGGGTCCATCATACAAACAACATTTCAAACCACAACCTGGTTCTTAATCATGTCATCAGTGCATTTGGGATTTGGCTAATCCATTCCTGTGCCCCAGTACATTACTAGAGGTGCTGTCTTTCTTCACTAATATTCAATGCAGCTGCTCACTCCCAATTCTGAGCCAGCATGGTGAGGGCTATGTAACTCCGTGAGGTTGCCGTGCGGTTCGTCTGAGGGGCTGGTAGGAATGGTGCAGGGAGATGGAGATTTAGCACCCTCCAATTGCATTTGCTTGTAGTGGTTAATCGCTTCCATAGAATCCCTCCTGCAGCTGTTCTCTGATCTGTTACTCTGTACTTGCCCCACGAGGGGTAATGTGACTGTACTCTCCCATTGTAGTAATATCGCTGACAGGCTATGTTCCAGTGCCATAAAATGCCTGTTGATCTCCTTGGTTAATGTCCTCTCCCATCGTTCAACTGCCTCCATTGCGGTCTCCTCTAATCACTTGGGTTCAAACGTATAAGCTATTAAGGGTTGTGCCTTTCGGATATATTACAGAGATATTTAGAGCAGTTCCCATACAACTGCCTTACCTGGATTACCGCGGGGGGTGCCAAGTCCTAAGTGTAGGCCGCCGTAATAGAACTCAGTGCTCCAGATCAGCCCCCAGGGATCACTCACACAGCAAACTCGATATGTGTTGAAGTAGCAGATGATTATCTACCCAGATCTGGGCTTCTTTATTACAGATGTCACTGTTAGCCTCTGATAATCGGCGGATTTCTTGGGCTTCACCTTGAGCCTCTGATATTGCGGCCATATGCGGTCGCTGCCTAGACATGCCCCCCCCCTAATAATTGTAACTTTAATTTAACTCTATTTTAATTATGTTAAAGTTAGGGGATGTTAGGGTTACGGTTATTGTTAGGTTTAGGGGTTAATATAGTTTAATTTAGTGGTAGTGATGTGGGAGGCCAGAGGTTTAGGGGTTAATAACTTTACCTAGTGGCGGCGATGTCGGGGAGCGGTGGAATAGGGGTTAATATATTTATTATTGTGTGGGCGATGTTGGGGTGCAGGGGAATAGGGGTTAATAACTTTAGTATAGTGGCGGCGATGTCGGGGAGCAGCGGAATAGGTGTTAATACATTTTATTCGTTGTGGCAATGTCGGGAGCGGCAGATTAGGGGTTAATAAGTTTACTATAGTGTTTGCGATGCGGGAGGGCCTTGGTTTAGGGGTTAATTGGTAATTTATGGGTGTTAGTGTACTTTGTAACACTTTAGTTATGAGTTTTGTGTAACAGTTTTGTTCCGTAAATTTCATAACTACTGGTCTCAGATTGCGGAACGGATCTTGTCGGTATAGGCTGTAACGCAAGCTTTCTTTCATGTAATTAGCAAGAGTCCATGAGCTAGTGACGTATGGGATATACATTCCTACCAGGAGGGGCAAAGTTTCCCAAACCTCAAAATGCCTACAAATACACCCCTCACCAAACCCACAATTCAGTTTTACAAACTTTGCTTCCCGTGGAGGTAGTAAAGTAAGTTTGTGCTAGATTCTACGTTGATATGCGCTTCACAGCAGGCTGGAGCCCGGTTTTCCTCTCAGAGTGCAGTGAATGTCAGAGGGATGTGAAGAGAGTATTGCCTATTTGAATTCAATGGTCTCCTTCTACGGGATCTATTTCATAGGTTCTCTGTTATCGGTCGTAGAGATTCATCTCTTACCTCCCTTTTCAGATCGACGATATACTCTTATATACCATTACCTCTACTGATTCTCGTTTCAGTACTGGTTTGGCTATCTACTATATGTAGATGAGTGTCCTGGGGTAAATAAGTCTTATTTTTTGTGACACTCTAAGCTATGGTTGGGCACTTTATATATAAAGTTCTAAATATATGTCTTTAAACTTATATTTGCCATGATTCAGGATGATCAATATTCCTTATTTCAGATAGTCAGTTTCATTATTTGGGATAATGCCTTTGAATAATCAATTTTTTTCTTACCTTAAAAATTGTTTCAATTGACTTTTTTCCCTGTGGGCTGTTAGGCTCACGGGGGCTGAAAATGCTTCAATTTATTGCGTCATTCTTTTTTTCGTCATTTCTGGCGTCATACTTGACGCCGGAAGTTGTTCGTGATTGCGTAATTTTTTTGACGTTTTTGCGCCAAAAAATGTCGGCGTCACCGGATGTGGAGTCATTCTTGGCGCCAAAAAAAATTTAAGGCGCCAATAATGTAGGTGTCTTTTTTGGCGCTAAAAAATGTGGGCGTCATTCTTGTCTCCACCTTTTTTTCACATTATTTCAGTCTCATTTTTCATTGCTTCTGGTTGCTAGAGGCTTGTTCATTGGCATTTTTTCCCATTCCTGAAACTGTCATTTAAGGAATTTGATAAGTTTTGCTTTATATGTTGTTTTTTCTTTTACATATTGCAAGATTTCTCAAATTGACCCTGGATCAGAATCTACTTCTGGAAAGACGCTGCCTGATGCTGGTTCTACAAAAGTTAAGTGCATTTGTTGTAAACTTGTGGTAACTGTTCCTCCAGCTGTAGTTTGTGATGAATGTCATGATAAACTTGCTAATGCAGATAGTATTTCAATTAGTAATATACCATTACCTGTTGCTCTTCCCTCAACATCTAATACTCAGGATGTTCCTGTTAATATAAAATAATTTGTTTCTAAATCTATTAGGAAGGCTATGTCTGTTATTCCTCCTTCCAGTAAACGTAAAAGGTCTTTTAAAACTTCTAATTTTTCAGATGAATTTTTAAATGACCGTAATCATTCTGATTTGTCTGTTTATGATGAGGATTTTTCTGGTTCAGAGGATTCTGTCTCAGATTTTGGGGCCTAGTTATCAACGTGTCAACTTTCCTGCCTTCGCCGGCCCAATACGCCCGCCTAAGCTCACCTCACATCGCCGCCGCGGACCTGAAAAATTTCGCCTAAGTTATCAAATAAAACTGTCAAAAAGCTGCGCACCAAGTACGGGGCGATGAGCAGCGGACTGTGAGAGTTATCACTCACCCGATCTCGCTGCTCTTCGGCTTTTTCCCAGCTTTATTGCTAGCCTGTCACTAAGCACTCACACTATACTACACTGTTCTACCCCCTATACCGGCGCCCCCGGAGCCCCTCGCAACTCAATAAAGTTATTAACCCCTAAACCGCCGCTCCTAAACCCTGCCGCAACTCTGATAAATGTATTAACCCCTAAACCGCCGCTCCTAGACCCTGCCGCAACTCTGATAAATGTATTAACCCCTAAACCGCCGCTCCCGGACACCGCTGCCACCTACATTATACCTAGTAACCCCTATCCTGCCCCCCTATACCGTCGCCCTCTATAATAAAGTTATTAACCACTATCCTGCTGATCCCGCACCTCGCCGCAACTAAATAAATAGTTTAACCCCTAAACCGCCGCTCCCTGAACCTGACGCAACCTATATTAAATGTATTAACCCCTATCCTGCCCCCCCTACAAGGTCGCCACCTATAATAAATTGATTAACCCCTATCCTGCCCCCCACTACACCGCCGCCACTGTAATAAAATTATTAACCCCTAAACTTAAATATTAATTAAATAAATCTAAATAATATTTCTATTAAGAAACTAAGGCCTAGATTTGGAGTTCGGCGGTAGATGGGTTGTTAACGCCACGCGTGTTTATGTCTAACGCACAGCATTGTTTGACTCCGGTATTTAGAGTTAAAATAAGACCATCTAACGATGCTCCTAACGCGTGTATGTCACACGCGTAATACTGCCCGCGTTAGACAGTCTCCCATAGAGATCAATGGGAAAGGCAAAAAATAGCTTTTTTCACCTAACACTCGATCTCGCGAGAATACGTACAGCTCGGTCATATGACGCATACCACATCATGCACAACAATAACACGCCGCAAATGTCACAACAACAATCAATCAACAAAGCACACAAGCATTACACATTCACAAGCGGGGGAAGTTTTAATACAATTTTATACGGGGAATACGTATATACTTTAAGATGCGGAAAATCGCTAAATAACAACAAGGATTAAAAAAGATATACATACACTCGAAACAAAATCGCATTCAATATCACTATATATTAGGACAAACATACATATACAACACTTCACGAAGAACACACCATCGCAAATTCACATTTAAAAAGAATACTATTGGACAATGAAAGATAAAACGAACACTATGACATCATCGCATTCTACACATTCCACAAATACCAACTCAAAATGAGCATGCGCAAATTCACACACTTAATACACATTGCAATAATATTAATTGCTAATAAAGCACACCTGAACACTATTTACAACGGAAATTGGGACATCATTAAACATTTACACAGGGTATATAAGCACCACACAAGCATGGCTTCTTTGACAGTGTTGCTGTTGGGTCTTTGGAGATTGGAGGTTTAAGAATAGAGAGTTTGAGAATTTTTGAGAGTGAGTTAGTGTTAGCGTGAGAGAGTGAGTGAGTTAGTGGGAGTTAGTGGGAGAGAGTCTGTTAGTGGGAGCGTGAGTGAGTTAGTGGGAGTTATTAGTGAGAGTTGTTAGTGGGAGCGTAAGTTACTGGTAGTTAGTGAGAGTTAGTGGGAGTGTTTGTTAGTGAGAATTAGTAGTAGTGTGAGTTAGCGAGCGAGTGATTTTTCTGTACACTTAACACATTTACACGCAAACACATTCAATACATACATACACTTATCAATAACACTACATACACTCCATACCCCCTACCCCCTCATACTACACTCCATACCCCATTCCTTGTAGTCCCATTCCCTTTCATCCCATTTACTCTTATCCCATACCCCATACCCATCCCATACCCTAGTTACATTTAGTTTACATATCCTCCTTTTAGTCTTCTTCTTTTCGTTTATTTAAATACTCCTTACCCTCTTTGTTTTTTACATCCCTCTCACACTTTAAGCACCTTTTTTGTCTTTTTAGTTCTTTATTTTGCCCCCCTTTAATTTCATCACACTCACTTTTTGTTTGATTATTTGGGGTTTAGTTTAGGGAAGAGATGGAGGCCAGGCAGGGGACAGGTAGAGGGGGGAGTAGAGGGGGGAGTAGAGGGAGGGGTAGAGGAACAGGGCAGGAAGGGGGGCAGGAAGCGGGGGTGGAAGCGGTGGGTGGACCCAGCCACTTGGTTCAAGATGACCAAGTGGCTGGGCCCAGTGGCGGTCAGAGTAGGGCTTCACAGTCCGGGAAACAGAGGGCATCGTCACAGGGGAAGGCCAAGGCGACTAGGGAGGCGAGGTTTACGATGGAGGAGAAGGAGGCCCTCGTAGAGGCCTATATGGCCAGGCATAGGATGCTGCAGCACCAAAAGACCACCCCGACTGACAAGAGGAGGCTCTGGAATGAGATCAGGAATGCAGTCAATGCAGTGGGTGGCCGGAACCGAGATATGGATTCGATCAAACATCGCTACCGGGACTGTAAACTGGAACTGAAAAAAAAGTTAAGCCTGGAGGCACGACATGCCGCAGGAACCGGTGGCGGACCTGCCATTGAAATCGAGTACTGCCGATGGGAGGAAATGTTGCGGCCCAGCATCTCCGAGGTGGAAGTAGTCGGTATCGGAGGAATCGATACCGGGAACCTGCCACTCTCATCTGACGGTAAGCTCATTGAACAATAATTTCACATACGAATGTATTTCAATGGACACTATACACAAACATTTACTTTCATGATTGAGGTAGCGAATACAATTTGACAAAACATTCAAATGTACTTAAATTACCTAATTTGAATCATTCTTGAGATATATTTTAATGAAGAAATAGCCATGCACACGGTGAAACAATCACAGGAGGCAGCTATATTCAGCTAACAATCAGCATCTTAGAAGCATATTTAGATATGCTTTTCAGCAAAGAATATCCAGAGAATTAAGCGAATTAGATAAGAAAAGTACATTCGAAAGTTGATACAAAATGTATGCTTCTAAATCATGAAAGATAAAACATTGGGTTTCATGTGTTAAGGATCAGATTAATGCTATAACGTTGTTTACACGCATTCAATTACTTTGCGGTTACATCAGTATCTAGGCTATAGGTTAGGTGTGCATTTAAACAGACTGAAAACAAACGCAAAAACATTCACATTGACCACAGATATCACAAACACGGTTTATAAAAAGCGGAAATCGTATTGATTGTTTGTTAGATTTCAAAGTGGATTAATGATTCTGCATTTGTAATTGTATCGTAAGCTAAGTCATTTAAACCTTTATTTGCAAATATGCTAATATATACATTTTTTTTTTTCTTTTTTTTTTAATATACAGAGTCTGGGGACGAGGCAGCACAGCCTCCTGCATCTCCCCGGGATGAGAGTGGTGGTGAGGAATTTCCACTTCGGAGGGAAGAGGCCCCCTGTGACGAACAGCGCACGGGAGATGATGAAGAGGCCCCGGAAGCACAGGAGGATCCCGCGGAACCCGAGGCCCCTCAAAGACCCGCACTCCGCCGTGCACGGGCACCCCGCCGTGCACGGGTACAACAAGCACAACAAGAGGAAATAGCGGAGGTGCGGGTTCTACTGGACTACATAGACCAGATGCGTACCTCCCGGATAGAAAATATAGAAGGACGCAACAGAATACTTGATGGCCAAAATCAAATTATTCAAGGACAAAATGAAATCATCAACATACTGAATCGAATAGAAGAAGGACAAACCAGAATATTTCAGTTTCACCAAGAAATGTTCACTTTTTTCCGGGAGGCGCATGCTGGTCTACCTCCTGTTGCTGGGCCTCTTGTTGCTGGGCCTCTTGCTGCTGGGCCATCTCCTCCTGCCGGCCCATCTCATCCTCCTCAGCCATCTACTCCTCCTCAGCCATCTACTCCTCCTCAGCCATCTACTCCTCCTCAGCCATCTACTCCTCCTCAGCCATCTACTCCTCCTCATCCATCTACTCCTCCTCATCCATCTTCTCCTCCTCATCCATCTTCTCCTCCTCATCCATCTTCTCCTCCTCATCCATCTACTCCTCACCTTGGTCGTCCCAGTACTCTTCCTTCCACTCTTCCCACAACAGCTCCAAGGAGGACTCTTCGGAGTCGGCAGTTGCCTCTCCCAGAGCCTCAGCCCCGTGGGAAGAGGGGAAGAGGAAGTAAGTATTTTTTTTCATCTTTACTGGTTTTTTTAATTTAATGTGTAATGGATAGGTATGTGATGATGTGGTTTTCATACACTTGTGGACCACACTCTGTATATAATCGACTTCTATGGGACCGGGTCCATGGAGGCAGATTGTTTGCAGAGTGTGGGTTATAAGTGTGTGAAAACCACATCATCACATACCTATCCTTGTTCATGATATTGATTGGTTTCTGTGATGTGATGTCCAAACTGTTTCCCGAATCGCTAACTAAATTACCATAACAATTATCCATGATGGCATATTACTGTTTGAATGCCAATAACACAGCTTAAAGGGACAGTCAGAAAATTATTGATTCCAAAGAAAACACTGTAGTATGCATTATAAAGTTGGAAACAACAAAACATGGAGAAATACGTGTGACTTATGTGCTTACCCTTGTATCTCTGACTATGAAAAATGACCACTTATTTGTTGTTCATACATAACAACATTTTAGATATCAATGATCAATACATGGTCAATAATATGCTGTATGAGCACAAGGTTTTACATATACAAATGCTATCCAAATGCCCTCTAGTGCTCAAATTGTATAATGATTACAAGCACTCTTCAAGATCGGAGAAATGAGCACACCAACCTCATAGGTTTAGATAGCAAATTTAAATAAACCCAGACAAATGTTCAATTGTTGAGAAACATTTGATATCCTTGATATTACATAATTGACTTTTAGAATAATGAAAAACATTATTTTTTTTCTAAACTGTCCCTTTAACAACATTACATATGCTAACACATATTTGAAGCTTGTTGGTATATCTACATGTACTTTGTTAAAAAAAAATATTGAAATCACATTTATATTGACGTGTTAAATAAAGTCTATTTTCTTTAAGAGACATTATTGTGTTAATATTTTATTGTAAATACATTTTTTTTAACAATGAATATGGTTTAAAGTCCTTTTAGGAGTGGGGGGGGGTGAAAATATGCTAACAATAATATATTTGAAGATTAAACTATGTGGATCTCATACATGATACAAAAAACATTTGCATTCAAGGGACAGTATCCTATATTTTTAACAGAACTGTATGTAATAGACACTACTACAAACAACAAGATTAACATATACTGATATCAATATTAAAAAGCTTCAAACACTTGAAAATAAAATAGGGTTAGCTATATTGAAAATATAGATGAACCCCCATTACAACCGTAAAACAACACAATACCCCATCATTAACATATGAAAAGACCCTTTACACAAACTGGAGAAAGCTGGAGATGGTACTCACATGAAACTCAGAGGCTTTGCGAGGAGTCAGAAAATTACTTACTTTTTCTTAGAACAGAAGAAAAAATAAACGTATTGGTTAAACAATGGACTATCTAACTAGAGACAAAATCAAAGCTTTTGATTTATAATGTGAGTGTCTAATGAACCTTTAATAAAATATACAACGAAATTACATTTAGAAGAAGTCGGCATCATATATTTAGCATATGATAAAGATAAATGCATATTGATTACTTTATTCAAACACAATAGCGCATATTTATTAATTAGATATATTCAACATTAAACACAACATTAATTTTTCAGAAAAAGGAACATATTGTTGACAAACATATTAAACATGGACTATAGAGATTTGCACTTGCCTAGAAATATCATATGCATGAAAACATTTTGCTTTCGTTCGTTGATTCAACCAGACATCCAGCAAAAGAGAATGTGGTGGTCTTTATCAGCTACGGGCCAACAATGTAACATGATGCAAATAATACATATTCGCAAGCTTTTTAAAATTGGCTGCAGTCACAAACGTTTTTAACGTGCACAAATATTGCGGGACTACGTAATCCAATCAGACGTTTTTTTACCTTTACATGTGACGTCTTAACATGGCGCTTCCTTGATCACGTAAGAACGCCATCCAATGAAAGGCACATTATTGATCACGTAAGAACGCCCAAAAAAAAAGGCGCATCCTTGATCGCGTCAAAACGCAATCCAATAAAAGGCATATTCCTGATCACGTAAGAACGTCAGTCAATACAAGGAATCATTGGACAGCCTGGCAGGTGACGTCTTAAGCAACATGGCGCATCCGAGATCGCTGAAAAACCGCAGACAATACAAGGACTCAGTGACATCTTGGCATATCACTAAGAAACGTATTTATATTTTAGGAACTAGTATGTGTGTAGATTGCTATCTAGGAATGACAACAAATCATGAATCATCTTTTCGGACTTGACTGTCCCTTGAACTATAGCTATGGTGTATATCTTTAACATTTAAAAGATACACATGAGAAATACATATGCCATTGATGTTTTAAGATATGTTTGGATTGTTGTTGAATAACAATAGTTATATATGGATTGATTAAACGTGTCATTTATTCAAGTTTAATTATTGTCAGCCTACCTATAGCCATATATGGGAGGAGATGTATTTTGTTAACATATTATTTAACAAATATTCATCATCTAAATTATTTGCATTACACACAGAGATTTATTTGGTTACACTTTTACAATAATATAGAATTGAAAATGAAATACAGGTGCTGTCAACATTACAATAAGATTGTTTATTAATAAAATTATATGTCCTTGTTCATGTAAAAAGGACAAAAACGCTTTAGAAATGGAAATACATTCATTAACAATTGTGATCAACATCACTTAAAGGGACATTATTTTTTTTTTAAAAAGAGCATACATATAGACAATACTATTTCAATAAAATGAACACTTTACAGGGATTATATCATTGTATCAATACTCAGATCATTTGGTAAAGGTGCATCAATTCATGCAGAGTTTCTAAATACACACATGGATCTGAACTTTGAAATATACATATATACACAAATAACAATCTATATATACATATATAAAACAATTACTATGCTAATCATAATCAGGCAATGATAAAGCTAAGAGAAAATAATATAAAGACAAATAATAAGATTACATTGGAGATGTTAATCTTAAAGTCATTTACTATTGTCTTACATATATGATTTTATTATAACAAATATATTTGGTAGGTCCCTTTAAGGATCAACAACATAAACTAGAGCTTTCAAAAAATAACATGAATAATGAGGACAAAGATTCGTGAAATAAAATGTATTTTATTAGTATGTAAGAAAACATACACAACGTTTATAAATAATCTTGTAAAAATAAGGAATATATGAGCCATATGACAAGGTAACACAGTGCATCACAGTCCATGAAGAGAGTTGCCAAGGGCCAGCATAGCCCCATTGGAGACATATGACAAGGTAACACAGTGCATCACAGTCCATGAAGAGAGTTGCCAAGGGCCAGCATAGCCCCATTGGAGACACATGACAAGGTAACACAGTGCATCACAGTCCATGAAGAGAGTTGCCAAGGGCCAACATAGCCCCATTGGAGACATATGACAAGGTAACACAGTGCATCACAGTCCATTAAGAGAGTTGCCAAGGGCCAGCATAGCCCCATTGGAGACATATGACAAGGTAACACAGTGCATCACAGTCCATGAAGAGAGTTGCCAAGGGCCAGCATAGCCCCATTGGAGACATATGACAAGGTAACACAGTGCATCACAGTCCATGAAGTGAGTTGCCAAGGGCCAGCATAGCCCCATTGGAGACACATGACAAGGTAACACAGTGCATCACAGTCCATGAAGAGAGTTGCCAAGGGCCAGCATAGCCCCATTGGAGACATATGACAAGGTAAAAGAGTGCATCACAGTCCATGAAGAGAGTTGCCAAGGGCCAGCATAGCCCCATTGGAGACATATGACAAGGTAACACAGTGCATCACAGTCCATGAAGAGAGTTTCCAAGGGCCAGCATAGCCCCATTGGAGACATATGACAAGGTAACACAGTGCATCACAGTCCATGAAGAGAGTTGCCAAGGGCCAGCATAGCCCCATTGGAGACACATGACAAGGTAACACAGTGCATCACAGTCCATGAAGAGAGTTGCCAAGGGCCAGCATAGCCCCATTGGAGACATATGACAAGGTAACACAGTGCATCACAGTCCATGAAGAGAGTTGCCAAGGGCCAGCATAGCCCCATTGGAGACATATGACAAGGTAACACAGTGCATCACAGTCCATGAAGAGAGTTGCCAAGGGCCAGCATAGCCCCATTGGAGACATATGACAAGGTAACACAGTGCATCACAGTCCATGAAGAGAGTTGCCAAGGGCCAGCATAGCCCCATTGGAGACATATGACAAGGTAAAAGAGTGCATCACAGTCCATGAAGAGAGTTGCCAAGGGCCAGCATAGCCCCATTGGAGACATATGACAAGGTAACACAGTGCATCACAGTCCATGAAGAGAGTTGCCAAGGGCCAGCATAGCCCCATTGGAGACATATGACAAGGTAAAAGAGTGCAACAGGCACAACAATAAACTTTTAAAAAGGCCAAATGGCAACAATAAAAATACAAATTCAACATGTGGACGGAGGATTCTTATCTGCCACCATGGAGCATATCCAGATCCTCCACTTACTGGTCATCCTCTTCATTGTCCTGTGCATGTCCAGCTCCAGATTCAGGCCTTGAACTTAATCGCATAATTGCACGCAGAGTCAAGTCCTGAACCCGGAGCTGGGCCTGCATGGTGTCGTTCATCCCTCTCAGGACAGCTGCGTTCCTCAACACGGCCTGCTCTACTCTTGCTATACCTTCTAGCATGAGCCATGCTGAGTCACAGCCTAAAATAAAATAAAATGAAATATTAAGGATAATTACACAACAGACTAAAAATTTTTACTACATACATTGTCATCATAAAGACAAATAATTCTTTACATCAATTAGTTTACATTTATTCTTTACACATGAATTAGGTTATTCAGACAGAAATCATTAAAGGGACATGTTACTCAAACATGTTGTCCCCTTTAATTGGTTTTAGATGATCCACTTATACAGCTTGAGTGTATCAAATCTTGTTAAAGGATTTACATTGTACTTACATCAGCAATTTAAAAATTAAATTTAGACTGTGGTAGGCACACCTATCCTTAAACATTTTGGCATTGAGGACAAGCTGTGTAAACATAGCAACCTGAAGAAATTACATTCCCACTGGGTTAGACAAGAGATAATGTATCAACATTTGTACATAAATTGTTGGATCCAAGTAGTGGTGATTGGTATATGTAGTGATATCCAATTAAAGGGACACTGAACCTAAATATTTAATGGACTGATTCAGATAGAGCATGACATGACAAATCTTTATAAATTACACATATTCATTATATGTTTTAATTCTCAAGCTATATTTTGAATGCAAGAATGTTGCTTTTTATGGAAGCCAATATTTGTTTATCAACTTTGTTTGTGCCTGCTGGTTGATGGATACATTCATCCAACAATAAAGAAATGATGGCCAGATTTATTTTATTGTTTAAACTAATTATAGGAATTACTTTGTTTCCAAAAATATATCAAGAGAATGACGAATAATTCATAAGAGTATTAAATTCTAAATTTGATTAACATTGCATGCTGGATTGGAATCACAATTTAAAAAATTTAACTTCACTGTACCTTTAAGTATCTTATAACGTGTATTTTGAATGATACTTACAGCTGTGCCTGGGAAGGACAATCCGACACCCAGGACAATGAAGGTTGAGACAGGGGGGAGGGATGGGATTGGCTTGGGGAGGGATGGGAGTGGCTTGGGGAGGGATGTTAATGGCTTGGGGAGTGGTGAGCTGCCGCTCCGGGGTAGGCCGTACAGCTGGGGAGTGGGGAGTTTGGGACTGGGCAGCTGTACGGGCCAGAATACGGGGAGAGCGGCGAAGGGGGGTGTATGGGCGTTTTTTGGGAGGGACAGGATATGAACTATGGGAAGGGCTGGCAGTGGTCTGGGCATGGTCAGGAGTTTGGTCATGGGAAGGGGTCTGGGTCTGTGCAGGGGTCTGGCCATGGTCAGGGGTGTGTGCATGGGGAGGGGTCTGTGACTGGGCAGGGGCGGAAACCAGATGACCAGAAGTGGTGGATCCATCTGAAAATGTAAAGAAAATATATTAACATCTCATACATACTGACATCAAATCAACGCATTTCAAATTGATTATGTTTTCAATATACTTCGAAGTGTGTTTGAATTTGTAAACAATTCTGAAATGAGGATATGGTATGTATATAGGCACTCAGATGAATATCAATGACTGTCTGTACAATTTTAACCTTATTAGTGTGTTTTGGCCTGGAATATGCATGTGACATAATGATGGCATGAATTATAAATTTTTAAAAAAAAAAATCCAAGCAGATTTTCATGCTGCCTGATATAGAAAGGGGGCAGTAGTGTATTTGAACAGACAAATAATATTCCTTTTTAAAGGGCAAAAGCTGTAGACTTTGAATGTCTTCAATAAAATGATTTCCAAAAAAGAAACATGTTGGAAACATGATAGATATATTTCACATACCATCAGACTCCAAGGCAGCCTCTTCCTCCTCCGTCCCACATGTTACATCAATCTCTGTAAAACATAACATGTTGTGTACACGTTAAGATCAGATATTATAACATATGTTACTGTTGCTCAAATACGCACATCAATGTTGCATTAAAGATATACACACACAAAGTTATGATTTACATCATTTTGATGGAGCATACAAATGACAATAGATTTGTTATTGTCAATGAATCTGATTTTAAATGTATTGTTTGTATTAATGTTAAAATCATAAAAGCATAGTACATAGAACATTTAAGATTTCTCATGTGTGTATCACTTGATGACTGTTGTCAAAAAATAAAATGGAAACAAACATATGTTATACATCTTATGAATAACAAATGTGTAGACTAATAAAGTTGAAATTATTAATCGTTCAATATTAAAAGAAAATTAATATATAATCAGAAGAGAAATAATTTTAATTTTTATAATGTTATGCTTCATCAGAATCATGATCATAATATTGATTAGCAATACACCTTCAATTACATATAAATGAGTCAATGGACTTACTAGGAGACCGCAAAGGCGGCTCTATGTCACTGCTGGATTCCTGTGGGCTCACCACACCAACTCTCTCTATGAATGATATAGATATATATTATTAAACACATTTGGGATATCACTAAATCACATCTGTCTCGAATTTTAACATTAATCAACTTTAAAATGTGAAGAATAGAGCAGTCATTACACCAGAAAATGCTTGATTGAATCAAGGGGATTCTGTTAAAATTTCTGTATTGAACATATGTTTAATGTCAGACTACATTAGACATCAAATTCATCTCAGATGCTGCTATTGCATATCTAAATATACCCATTGATCAATGTTCTTAACCCTTTAAGGACACAGCTTTCACTTTGCTCAATTGTTTTATGACGGAATAATTCCGTCATATGTCCTTAAGAAGTTAAAAGAATACACACAAACCACATATTGAAGAGCATCTGTTGACAAATCTAAACAAACACATGTGTCACATCGAGCCATTTGTGCAATGTACAGTAATCTTGTTTAGGACACAACACATATTTATCACAATACAAAACAAAATTGATTATTACAAATATGTAATCATGGTGCTGTTAGAGTATGCAGATATCTATAAAGTAACTCCAACAGAGAATGTGAATTATATATCAATAGTTTTTAATAAAAAGAATGTAAAGATGAATGAATCTATTTTGTCTTAAAGGGACACTGACATGATTAATTTAAATAATTGATTTCTATGTTCAAACTGTTCAAAATGATTTAACATTGACTCCTATTATAATTAGAATGTTGCTCGATTTTAATCTTAAAGGCAGATAAGCAATATTGGATTCAATAAATATTGTTTGTTGAAGGTATCCACCAATCATCAATAAAAACCCAGGTTGGTCAACCAAAATTTAGATGCACATAAACGTACTTTCTTGATTTTAAAATACATTTAGCAATAGAATATGTCACATATGATGATAGTATTATATTTTTATGTTTATTAATATTGCATACTGTATCTGAATGACAATATTAATAATTGTAGCTCAGTATCCCTTTAATCTAAAATTAAATTGATTCCACAATGTTGTTGTTAATGAATTATCTACTCCATATGTTGATGTAATGAATGGTATTGAGCATGCAATTCAAATCTAATATGTTATTTAAGGATATCCGAAGAATTATTTAATTTTCATCTATTAAAGAGACATTACATATAAATATTGAACAATGTGTATTTAGTATGTAATGTTCAGTCCATGTTTCTAAGACAAATGTCAATTAAAAAGAGACATACCATACTGTGACAAGCCCTGGCTTGAGGATCCAGCAGCCACATCCATATCTGTAATATATTAAATGAGGATTGCATATCATTAATACTAATCATGCCATGTTTAAAAACTTTACATTACTAACAAATCAATTGAAAAATATTAATCCTTTGGTAGTCCCATGAGTTAATTGTTTCCTCAATTAAATTAATTATAAATATATCCTGGACTCTTATTTTCAATCAGTTGTGTTGTTTACTGTATCTTTAATAATATCTGCTTGTTATTTCATAATCATCAATTGATGGCCATATGTTATAATTTATTTGTATTCTTCGTTTTTTATTAGCTATAATATTGAAAATAAGAATACTGTATTCTTCACTAATCTAAGAATTCCCATTTAATTTTGAACAACATGTATAAAGCAATGCCACTTACAGCAAAGCCATGTTAACGTGGATGAGAAATGCCATTTTCGCGATCATTGCGCAATGATTCCAAGCGGAATTACGCATCCGTCATTTGACCAACATGTATAAAGCAATGCCACTTTCCGCAAACCCATGTTAACGTGGATGAGAAATGCCATTTTCGCGATCATTGCGCAATGATTCCAAGCGGAATTACGCATCCGTCATTTGACCAACATGTATAAAGCAATGCCACTTTCCGCAAACCCATGTTAACGTGGATGAGAAATTACATTTCCGCTCTGTGACGCATATTCTGTAGAGCGCAAGAAACATCATTCCTATTTCATGTGTCAATAATCTAAAATCAGATATCTAAACATCATATGTAGTGTATGTTGTGAGATCTGTATAGGTTTAGTATCTGACTGTATACACATTTTTTGATTAAAAAAAAAATATTAAGATATTATATGAAGTTGGATAATTACCTGGTTCAGATTCTCCATCTCCTCCCAGGCCACCGGACGGAGAAGCATCTGCCCTGGCCCCCGCGTCAGGACTTTCAGATCCCGCAGCTGGGAGGGAAGAAGAGGTGGCCGAGGATGGCGAGGATCTAAATCTTTTGGGGACCCGGAGATTGAGGAGCTCGCATAAAGTCACCTCATAAGGGAGTAGGTACAGTTTCTGCGGGGCCTTTCTTTGGCCCCCTCTTTTACGGGCTTGTACCCAGTCCCTTATGAGGTTGACTTTTTTCGATAAACGCAACCTCATATCTCCGAATCTCCTCATGATCTGATCCTGGGTCCTCTGGACGTCACACACCAATCTAACCGCATTGGTGATAGACTCCCAGAGGGCCTTCTTAACAGGCGCATCTGTCGAGCTCCTCTTGTTCCCAAACAGCTGGGGATAAAAGTCCTTGACGGCGTGGACCAGTGCAGCGCTCTCCTCCTTGGTGAACCTGGGAACTGACATGCCTGCTGGGTTGTATAATAATAATATATATTGCCTGCAGGCATTAGAGAACTGACAAAGATGGCAACGTGTAATGGACTTTTATATGGTGAAGTAAACATGAGATGCACCATGGGACAATTTATCTGTACATCTGATTGGATAAAAGTTTGAAATATTGTTATAATGTCTGTGAGACCATCCTGACTCAAGTTGTGTTTGTGTGATGAACTCTGATTGGCCGTTCCTTAATGTTTCATATCTTAGTAACTTCCTTACACATACCGCTTGGTGGTGCTGTTACTTCATTTTTCATGTAGACTTATTTGTAACTCATGGGCCTGTCATGCGGATATGTGTGACGCAGATTTAATATCCGTGATCCGTTAAATATTAATGATTAAATACTCTTTAAAATCTAATACTGTCACATTATTAAATGTTGTCGACATTTCTCGGTTTAATAACGGTCTGTTTCTTTAATACAAATACACATTTAATATTGTATGTCTTTATTGTTCTTTAAATAAATTTATTGTGAAGTATTGACATTGCTCTATTAAATGTCTTTATAATGCACATTGATTGTGTGCTATTGCGTGACATTAGACTAATGTTTAAAGATGCTAATCTGGTGTTTCAAGATGCGTTTCCCACGCAATATTTCTTAATATTAAAATTCAGGTTAGAATGTCAGTAACTTGGATAATCTGTTTATAAATATTAAACTACAGCTTTGTTATTAGCAAATAAACCTCGAGCTTGTATTTGTCTGAAGTGCTCATATATGTTATTGTGCAATGGCGTCTTTAGTTTTAAAGAGACATTACAAACAAACAATTGTATCAAATGATCTGTAGAGATAGAAGATTGTTTAGACTTTAAAATGTAAATCATTTTCTCTTAGTATTTATATATCCTCAACAGAAGAAATTTAAATGCACATGGTTGAGACAATCACATAAGGCATCTCTGTGCATCCACCAATCTTCATCTACTGAGCCTATCTCGATATGCTTTTCAAGCAAAGTATGTCAAGATAGGAAGATAAGTAAATACACTCTTTAAATCTCTTAAAGGGACACTGTCCAAACAAATTTAGCATTGGTGATTGAGCATGAAATGTTAATGAACTTTATTATTTAATCCGATTATCAAATGTTAACAGTTATCTTGTTATGTTTCTTTGCAAATCAATAATGATATTTTATATTACGGACAATTGTTTAATAAAAACCTGGGTTGTCCTTGACGATTGTTGTATCAATTATTCCAAACAATCAAGTTCTGTCCAGAGTACTGAAGCAAATAAATTAGCTATTTACTGCCTTATTTTTAAAGTAATGATAGCAACATCACAATGAGCATTCATAATATGAGACAAGTTTTAAAGTTTATTAAAATAGTATACTCATTCAGAATGTATAAATCAGTATTTTTTTAACTGTCTACCTTTAAGTATATTTTGAGTTCATGCCCCTTTAAAGAAACATTTCACAATAATGCTTAAAATATCATAAACCTAGGCACCTTCCTTTTGCTAAATTAGTCTAACATCTGAGTAAAGCAAATTTAGATTAACTTCTAGATTGTTTTACACACTGACTGAAATATATTTATTAAAGGAGGTCTTTTTGAGCCTTCAGCTTAGAGGGACATTAAGCTATATGTTATGTATGCATTTTGTATAATATTCTTATATTTGACCAACTTAATATGTTTTGTTATTCAATCATTATATTGTAATTATATATATATATTCTTGGATTAAATACATCTCTACATAGGCTATTTTGATGCTGATTGTTGTTTGCATATAGATGCCTTATATAATTGACTAAGATATGTGCATTGTTGTTTTTTTTAACAAGTATATTTAAAGACTGAATGTAATTCTATAGTACTTTCTAAATATGTTTAAATTCTTGTATGATATTTTTAAAAATCTATACACAATATACTTTGTGAATGTCCCTTTAAGGACCCAAACATTTTGTATTTTGATTTAACATTGACAAAATAAACCAAAGGGGAATTTACATTCTATATAGATATTTGATGTCTAACCCAAGAGGTAAGATTGTAATAAATACATAATATTACTAAGTATAGTTAAATGACTCCACTAGAAAATGACATAGATTAACCTGGCATCCAATAACTAGCTTTGGAAAAATATAAAGTTAAATGACCTACCATTTATAAATGTAATAATTTAAAGAATTTTTCAAATAATGTTTTGAGATACCTAAGGAAGATACAAGATCTTATACAATTATTTTTACATTCAACAACACTGTCACTTTCATGTAATTGAACCACTTCACCTTCTTAAAAGTTAAAATAAAAAACATTTGACTACATATCCAAAATATTTTTAATATCTACATTTTCAAAAGAAAAGCATTGAAGAATCTCACTCCCCAATTAATGTTATAAAATATATTTTAATTTAATATTCTCGGAAGCATTTGATTTTCTAATATTAATGCATTATTTTATCTTATGCATGTGCTTGTCAAATAGCCAACTACAAGTCATGGGAGTCCAAGTTTTATTTATTTACAGATTATATTGATATTTAGTAGAATCTGTTCAAAAGAATGTATTTAATAATAAAATGTTTAGTATTAACATGTAAAAATAAATTTAATAGAAAATAATTAAATATTCCTGGAAGTCATCAGATGCCAATCTGAAATGACAAATAATAAAAATGGAACAAAGTTAATATACACGTTGTCAAATATTCATAAAATACATTTAAAATCATATGGTGTCTATGCTCTAACTTTGATCAACATTTTTTAAAGATAATTATTAAATTGATTTAAAATAAATGAAATACATACACCATTATATTGTTGATTCAAAATTCTATTTAAATATCCAAAATTCAAATTATACATAATAATGTATATCACATTTCAACAATATATGTATGCTGAACATAAATGTAATATTTCATGTCCATTCAAATACCTCTATATCAACTATAATATGTATTCCTTTTTCGGATTGTGATCCCTAAATATCTAATGATGAAATAAGTATGACTAATGTATGTAAGCTAACAATAATCAACATTCTTCATGTGATTCTTAACTAGCATGCACCAACCTGGATAATGCATGGTCTTTGAAAGTCAATTCAGGGGTAAACAGTTGATCTTCAATAGGTGTCTTATTCATCAGTTCATTAAATAGAGGACTGGGAAATACCATCTAAAAAAGTACAATCATCTAAGTGTCTGATTGTGATCCCTAAATATCTAATTAAGAACTAAATATGACTAATGTATGTAAGCTACTAATATTCAACAGTCTTCACTAGCATGCATTGGTATACCAACCTGGACAATGCATGGTCTTTGAAAGTCAATTCAGGGGTAAACAGTTGATCTTCAATAGGTGTCTTATTCATCAGTTCATTAAATAGAGGACTGGGAAATACCATCTACAAAATAGAAAATCATCTAAGTGTCTCCAATAGGATGTCTCCACAGCCTTATTCTATCAAATAGTTTGCACTTACCATGTGAACATGTCTTTGTATGGTTTTCAAGGTCAGCAGAATTGAAAGATAATGCCAGACATGATCCCATTGGTATACTTCAATTTCCCCACTGTCAGTCTGGGCAATCTTCACTGTCAGGCTTCAAATTGTTCCCTTTCAGTCTTTAGATTAAGTCATCTCCCTAATGTAAGAAATATTTTCAAAAGAATTCATACAAGTGTGTGAATCAGTTCTGTACCCCTCTCCCATCCCCTATTTCATAATAAATTTATGTCACTAGCTTACTAAGCCTGTGTATGAACCTGTGTTATTTTCTATCAAGTGTGAAGATGAGTCATATTGAGCAGAACAAACCTCTAATGCGTGACATTGAACCATAGTCATGCTAGAGGATCCCTTTCTGATTATGTACATTTTAAGTAATGTGTAAACAAAATTATATTTTTGAAAATGTATGCCATATGATGTATTTGTGTACAATTCATGCCAGCAACAGTCCATACATTTCTACTTACCATCTGATGTCCTCTTTAAAAACCAGGTGGCAAAGACTCGCTATAGGACCCAATGCCCAGAGCATCACCTATATGAATAAATTAAACAATTATTCTAACATTTGATCAATCCTAACATGTTTGCACAATTCTCTACTTGTCATTTCCCTAGAGTTCACATCTATTGAAAATACTCCAGTGTAACTTCTATTCTTTACCGTCTAAAGTGGCGGTTGATGACGTCTGCTCTGACATCAAGTCCCTCGTCCTGGAATTCCCCCTCTAGAACAGGATCATCCTCCTCATCTCTGAGGAGGTCTCTGTCCACCGGGATGGCCTGCAGCATCCCAGCCCGCTGTGCAATATTATGCAGGACGCTACAGGCTACAACGATCTTAGCCACCTTCTTTGGGTTGTACTGGAGTGCTCCTCCAGAACGGTCCAGGCACCTGAATCTCATCTTCAGGAGCCCGAACATCCTTTCAACCACCGCCCTGGTTCTCTTATGAGCCCTATTGTAGCGCTCCTCAGACACATCAGTCGGGCTACGCAAGGGGGTAATGAGCCAAGGCCGGCTCATGTACCCAGAATCACCTATAAATTTTGAACAGAACATAATTCAAACAGAATCCTTAAACTAGTATATTGTTTTATAAATATTTTTTTGTACACGATAATCCATATTAAAAGTTGTCAGAAACATCCAAAAAATAACTTTCTATATTATTCTGTATCTTCCCATTTCAGCTAAGACATGCTACATATGCGTATTTTTCATAAAACAAACCTTGTGTAAAATGCTAACTACATGGTTACATTGCATTCTCTATCTGAGCACTTAAGGTAAGACATGCTACATATCTGCATTTAAATAAAACTAGACATTAGCGGAAAGAGACAATGACAGGGTTAAATTGCATTAGCTAATATCTTCCCATTTCAGCTAAGACATGCTACATATGCGTATTTTTCTGAAAACAAACATTGTGTAAAATGCTAACTACATGGTTAAATTGCATTCTCTATCTGAGCACTTAAGGTAAGACATGCTACATATCTGCATTTAAATAAAACTAGACATTAGCGGAAAGAGACAATGACAGGGTTAAATTGCATGAGATAATATCTTCCCATTTCAGCTAAGACATGCTACATATGCGTATTTTTCATAAAACAAACCTTGTGTAAAATGCTAACTACATGGTTACATTGCATTCTCTATCTGAGCACTTAAGGTAAGACATGCTACATATCTGCATTTAAATAAAACTAGACATTAGCGGAAAGAGACAATGACAGGGTTAAATTGCATTAGCTAATATCTTCCCATTTCAGCTAAGACATGCTACATATGCGTATTTTTCAGAAAACAAACATTGTGTAAAATGCTAACTACATGGTTACATTGCATTCTCTATCTGAGCACTTAAGGTAAGACATGCTACATATCTGCATTTAAATAAAACTAGACATTAGCGTCGGTAAATAACAAATGGTTAAATTGCATCCTATAGCTGAACATGACGCTAACATTTACAAACTACAGGGGCAATTGTCAAACTAATTAACCATGTTGTGCACAAATACTCACCAACGAGATAACCAGGGGGCATTTGTCTTTCCTCAAACTGTCTCCACAGGGACGACAGAGAGAGGATGCGGGCATCATGACAAGCCCCTCCAAAATTCGCATACACATGCATAATCCTCATCCGTGCGTCACAAACATACTGCACGTTGAGGCTATGAAAATGTTTGCGATTTCTGAAGGGCAAGTCATCAATTGGAGCACGCAGCGCAATGTGGGTACAATCTATGGCTCCCAAGACATTGGGCAATTGATCAATATCAAAGAATTCCCGCTTCAGGCGCCTCCAATCACCATCATTCTGTGGGAATCCTATGTATTGCTTACTGATACGTACCATGGCGTCCAGAAAGTTATCAAACACCACAGAGAATGTACCTTGAGCCAGGCCATGCATGTACAGTTCTCCGGATTGAAAACTCCCGGAGGCCAGGACGTATAGACAGCTTACTCATGGCGGGAACAGCAGTCCTTATTTGTATACGTGGCTCCAAATGAGGTTTAAGAAGCTCGTAAAGGCCAATGAGCTGTTCGCGATCGAGCCGATACTTATCAAAAACCTCAAAGTCACTCATGTTTTCCAAGGTGGGTCTCACCCTGTAGACAGGAGGACCTCGAACCAGACGACCCCTTCGTCTCGGTCTGAGCCGCCGAGGCTGCCTGATTCGACCAACAGCTAGTTCGCCAATAGCAGCACCAGCAGCGTCTACCATGTCATCATCATCCATCTTTCAAAACAGCGTAACAAGGTAAGCACTTGATCTGATGTGGATCACAAGTGATGCATTGGCCATGTTGTTTGGGGGATTTATAGTACAATTAGTCCAATGGTAGTGAGTTTGTAATGATTGCTGATTGTATTCACCTGTTTGTATGTGAGCGGCGCGAATGCTTTCACAGTGGGCGTTTTTTTGTTGTTTGCTGAAATGTTGTTTTCCCCAAATGAATCTCAATGTGAAAGTGTCAAATATCACACATACAGTGCATGTTTGTAATGTTTGATCATATGCGTAATCAATATTTATTAAACGCGATCTTATAGTAACAAGCACACGTCCAGGCTAACATGAATGAAAGTGCATAGTTGTGTATAATGTGCATCGAATGTGATCGATCAATGTTGCTGCAATATTGTTTGTAAACGATAAAGTAACATCTGCCATCTGTAGTATTGTATATATAAGTGATTGCCGAGCTGTCAATATTGTATGCGTCCCTTTCAAATCGCAATAATAATTCAGAACTTCCGGCTGTCATCTGTAGTATTGTATATATAAGTGATTGCCGAGATGTGAATATTGTATGCGTCCCTTTAAAATCGCAATAATAATTCCGAACTTCCCGTCTGTCATCTGTAGTATTGTATATATAAGTGATTGCCGAGCTGTCAATATTGTATGCGTCCCTTTCAAATCGCACTAATACTGAATAACTTCCGGCTGTCATCTGTAGTATTGTATATATAAGTGATTGCCGAGATGTGAATATTGTATGCGTCCCTTTAAAATCGCAATAATAATTCCGAACTTCCCGCCTGCCATCTGTAGTATTGTATATATAAGTGATTGCCGAGATGTGAATATTGTATGCGTCCCTTTAAAATCGCAATAATAATTCCGAACTTCCCGTCTGCCATCTGTAGTATTGTATATATAAGTGATTGCCGAGCAGTCAATATTGTATGCGTCCCATTCAAATCGCACTAATACTGAATAACTTCCGGCTGTCATCTGTAGTATTGTATATATAAGTGATTGCCGAGCTGTCAATATTGTATGCGTCCCATTCAAATCGCAATAATAATTCCGAACTTCCCGTCTGCCATCTGTAGTATTGTATATATAAGTGATTTTATATCTGACAATATTGTATGCGTCCCATAAAAATTGCACTAATACTGAATAACTTCCGGCTGCCATCTGTAGTATTATATATATAATTGATTTGCGATCTGACAATATTTCTTAATTGTCCCATTGAAATCTCCATAATAATGCTGTTCAAAAGTGTGGTTTACGTATATGTTGTATTGTAGTATTGAGTGTTAAAGTTCCTAAAGGGGCGGTACAGTGGTGAATCTGTGATGTGTATGGTTGAATCTTCTAATGACGTCATGATATTATTAACCTGCCTATGTAGTTCTTAAATCCTCATTGTGTTGTTGTATTGTGCTACATTGTTATTGTGTGCTGAATAAAATATAAATGTGTGCTTTGTGGTTGCGTCATGGGTGATACGTGTTATGTACATGTACGTATATATTGTGATTGTGTCCCACATATGCTGACTTCTATATAGCGGTCTGGCATTGTTGTTCCTTCCCATAAAGTGACATCTGTAATCTGGTGTAATGATGTTTTTGTTGTAGGTAATTCCTAATGGTTTATTGTGATGGAATCATGATGTTAAAAGTACAGTCAAATCCATATGTTGTGTTTTGTGATTCCTGTAGAGAATGTAATGTGTTTGTCCCCCATCATTTGAATGCACATGTATGAGTGAATGTTAAAAGTAATATATGTGCATCCATGAGTGATTATGTGTTAAGTCTATGTAAATATGCAGTTGCTGCAAGCATATGAGTTGAATAACTGAAATGCAATAATAAAGGTAAATGAGAGGTGTTTCCCATTGTGTACTGTTTGTGAATCCAGAAATGTTTAGTGAATTTTATTTTAATTTTAAATGTAATTTTATTTAAATAATAATGTGTTACTAGTGATGTGGATTTGTAGTTGATGTAATCTAAAAGTGTGAAGCAATTTTATGGTGTTGTGAATATTCAATAATTAAAAACCATAAGTCCACCATAGGGAAATAGTCATTTCTTAATCTATTTATCATAGCTGGGTCTAACGCATGAAATCATGTATTTTCTAGCGCTGGTATTTGGAGTTTTTCAGTCTACGCTATTTGCGTGCGTTAGGGAAATGAGGGTTTTGCGTGCACTAGCACGTCTTCCCAATAGAAGTCAATGGAGGCTCTAAAGATTTCTAATTTTTTTTTCTAAGACTGGTTTTCCTCGTAAAGTGAGTGACGTCATGAGCTTGTGTGAAAAAGTAACTAAATCGTGTTCTTTTTGTAATAAATAAATATTTTGTGTATGTCATGTGGTGTATATTGTTTGTATGCATCGATGAGTGTATGTTTGTGATAATGTTATTAGTTAGATGTAGGTATATGAGGGTCTTTTCCCATATGTCCATGTAAGTCAATGGGAAAATGGATTTGTGTGGATTTTTTTCAAACACCCGAGATCTCGCAACTTTAATACTTTGTATTTTGCAGAAAAAATATTAAATATGAAAAATAAATATAGTGTAGTGTTTGTATGAGTGTAAGTGTACTTTGTGTAATATTTTTTTTGGGATTCGTGGATGTTTTTTTTGTCGGTATATGTTTACTACTGGGTCTGAGGTGGCGGTAGAAATGTGAGCGTTAGGTGTATTTTGAGTGGCGGTAAATAAACTCTAAATACCGGAGTGCGTAACAAACCTGCGTTAGGAGCCTCTAACGCTGGTTTTCACGGCTAACGTCGAACTCCAAATCTAGGCCTAAATTAATCCTATTTAAAACTAAATACTTACCTATAAAATAAACCCTAATATAGCTACAATATAAATAATACTTATATTGTAGCTATTTTAGGGTTTATTTTTATTTTACAGGCATCTTTCAATTTATTTTAACTAGGTACAATAGCTATTAAATAGTTATTAACTATTTAATAGCTTACCTAGCTAAAATAAAGAGAAATGTACCTGTAAAATAAAAACTAACCTAAGTTACAATTACACTATATTTAAATAAATTATTCCTATTTAAAACTAAATACTTACCTGTAAAATAAACCCTAAGATAGCTACAATGTAATTAATAATTACATTGTAGCTATTTTAGGAATTATATTTATTTTACAGGTAACTTTGTATTTATTTTAGCTAGTTAGAATAGTTATTAAATAGTTATTAACTATTTAATAACTACCTAGCTAAAAGAAATACAAAATTACCTGTAAAATAAATCCTAACCTAAGTTACAATTAAACCTAACACTACACTATCATTAAATACATTAAATAAATTAACTACAAATAACTACAATTAAATACAATTACATAAACTAACTAAAGTACACAAAAAAAGCTAAGTTACAAAAAATAAAAAAAATAGGTTACAAACATTTTAAAAATATTACACCAATTTTAAGCTACTTACACCTAATCTAAGCCCCTAATAAAATAACAAACCCCCCAAAATAAAAAAATGCCCTACCCTATTCTAAATTAAAAATGTTCAAAGCTCTTTTACCTTACCAGCCCCACCACCCACATACCCCTAATCTTCCGATCAGCCAATAGAATGCAAGCTCAATCTGATTGGCTGATTGGATCAGCCAATCGGATTGAACTTGAATCTGATTGGCTGATTCCATCAGCCAATCAGATTTTTCCTACCTTAATTCCGATTGGCTGATAGAATCCTATCAGCCAATCGGAATTGAAGGGACGCCATCTTGGATGACGTCCCTTAAAGGAGCCTTCATTCGTCGGTAGTCCGTCGGTAAAGAAGGATGTTCCGCGTCGGCGGGATGAAGATTGAAGATTGAAGACCCCGCTTGGAAGATGACATCGCCCGGATAGAAGGCTTCTTCAGCGCCGCTTGGAAGATGACATCGCCCGGATGGAAGAATTCTTCAGCGCCGCTTGGAGGATCACTTCATTGGATGGAAGATTTCTTCAGCGCCCCTTGGATGATAACTTCTGCCGCTCAGGTTCTCCTCTTCAGTTCCATCGCTGCTCGGCTGAGTGAAGACGACTAAAGGTAGGATGATCTTCAGGGGATAAGTGTTAGGTTTTTTTAAGGGGGGTTTGGGTTAGATTAGGGGTATGTGGGTGGTGGGTTTTAATTTTGGGGGGGGGTTGTATTTTTCTTTTACAGGCGAAAGAGCTGAACTCTTTGGGGCATGCCCCCACAAAAGGCCCTTTTAAGGGCTGGTAAGGTAAAAGAGCTTTGAACTTTTTTAATTTAGAATAGGGTAGGGCATTTTTTTATTTTGGGGGGGTTTGTTATTTTATTAGGGGGCTTAGATTAGGTGTAAGTAGCTTAAAATTGGTGTAATATTTTTAAAATGTTTGTAACCTATTTTTTTTATTTTTTGTAACTTAGCTTTTTTTTGTGTACTTTAGTTAGTTTATGTAATTGTATTTAATTGTAGTTATTTGTAGTTAATTTATTTAATGTATTTAATGATAGTGTAGTGTTAGGTTTAATTGTAACTTAGGTTTGGATTTATTTTACAGGCAATTTTGTATTTCTTTTAGCTAGGTAGTTATTAAATAGTTAATAACTATTTAATAACTATTCTAACTAGCTAAAATAAATACCAAATTACCTGTAAAATAAATATAAACCCTAAAATAGCTACAATGTAATTATTAATTACATTGTAGCTATCTTAGGGTTTATTTTACAGGTAAGTATTTAGTTTTAAATAGGAATAATTTATTAAAGTATAGTGTAGTGTTAGGTGTAATTGTAACTTAGGTTAGTTTTTATTTTACAGGTACATTTCTCTTTATTTTAGCTAGGTAAGCTATTAAATAGTTAATAACTATTTAATAGCTATTGTTCCTAGTTAAAATAAATTGAAAGATGCCTGTAAAATAAAAATAAATCCTAAGATAGCTACAATATAATTATTATTTATATTGTAGCTATATTAGGGTTTATTTTAAAGGTAAGTATTTAGTTTTAAATAGGATTAATTTAGTTCATAATAGAAATATTATTTAGATTTATTTAATTAATATTTAAGTTAGGGGGGTGTTAGGGTTAGTGTTAGACTTAGGTTTAGGGGTTAATAGTATAGTGTAGTGTTAGGTGTAATTGTAACTTAGGTTAGTTTTTATTTTACAGGTACATTTCTCTTTATTTTAGCTAGGTAAGCTATTAAATAGTTAATAACTATTTAATAGCTATTGTTCCTAGTTAAAATAAATTGAAAGATGCCTGTAAAATAAAAATAAATCCTAAGATAGCTACAATATAATTATTATTTATATTGTAGCTATATTAGGGTTTATTTTAAAGGTAAGTATTTAGTTTTAAATAGGATTAATTTAGTTCATAATAGAAATATTATTTAGATTTATTTAATTAATATTTAAGTTAGGGGGGTGTTAGGGTTAGTGTTAGACTTAGGTTTAGGGGTTAATAAATTTATTACAGTGGCAGCGGTGTAGTGGGGGGCAGGATAGGGGTTAATAAATTTATTATAGGTGGCGACGGTGTAGGGGGGCAGATTAGGGGTTAATAAATTTAATATAGGTTGCGGCAGGGTCAGGGAGCAGCGGTTTAGGGGTTAAACTATTTATTTAGTTGCGGCGAGGTGCGGGATCGGCAGGATAGGGGTTAATAACTTTATTACAGAGGGCGGCGGTATAGGGGGGGCAGGATAGGGGTTACTAGGTATAAGGTAGGTGGCGGTGGGTTCCGGGAGTGGCGGTTTAGGGGTTAATATGTATAGAGTAGCTTGCGGTGGGCTCCGGGAGCGGCGGTTTAGGGTGTAATAACTTTATTTAGTTGCGGCGGTGTGGGGGGGTTAGATTAGGGGTGTTTAGACTCAGGGTACATGTTAGGGTGTTAGGTGCAGACATCTCCCATGGAAATCAATAGGATGTCGGGCAACAGCAAACTTGTACTTTCACTATGGTCAGACTCCCATTGATTCCTATGGGATCCGCCGCCTCCAGGGTGGCGGATTGAAAACCAGGTAAGCTGGGCCGGAAAAGTGCAGAGCGTACCTGCTAGTTTTTTGATAACTAGCAAAAGTAGTCAGATTGTGCCGCACTTGTGTGCGGAACATCTGGAGTGACGTAAGAATCGATCTGTGTCGGACTGAGTCCGGCGGATCAAAGTTTACGTCACAAAATTCTACTTTTGCTGGTCTTTAGCCTTTGATAACTAAGGCGAATCAGCCTCGCCACAAATACGCTGCGGAATTCCAGCGTATTTGAGGTTGACGGCTTGATAACTAGGCCCCATTGACACTGATAAATCTTCATATTTATTTAAAATTGAATTTATTCGCTCTTTACTTAAAGAAGTTTTAATCGCATTAGAGATGGAGGAATCTAGTCCTCTTGATACTAAATCTACTAAGCGTTTAAATTCGGTTTTTAAACCTCCTATAGTTATTCCAGAAGTTTTTCTGTCCCTGATGCTATTTCTGAAGTAATTTCTAGGGAATGGAATAATCTGGGTACTTAATTTACTCCTTCTCAAAGGTTTAAGAAATTGTATCCTGTGCCATCTGACAGATTAGAGTTTTGGGAAAAAATCCCTAAAGTTGATGGGGCTATCTCTACTCTTGCTAAACGTACTACTATTCCTACGACAGATAGTACTTCCTTTAAGGATCCTTTAGATAGGAAGATTGAATCCTTTCTAAGGAAAGCTTATTTATGTTCAGGTAATCTTCTTAGGCCTGCTATTTCTTTGGCTGATGTTGCTGCCGCTTCCACTTTTTGGTTGGAGGCTTTAGCACAACAAGTATCAGACCATAATACTCATAGCATTGTTAAACTTCTTCAACATGCTAATAACTTTATTTGTGATGCCATTTTTTATATAATTAGAGTTGATGTCAGGTATATGTCTTTAGCTATTTTAGCTAGAAGAGCTTTATGGCTTAAAACTTGGAATGCAGATATGTCTTCTAAGTCAACTTTGCTTTCTCTCTCTTTCCAAGGTAATAAATTATTTGGTTCCCAGTTGGATTCTATTATTTCAACTGTTACTGGGGGGAAAGGAACTTTTTTGCCTCAGGACAAAAAATCTAAAGGTAAATATAGGGCTGCTAATCATTTTCGTTCCTTTCGTCAGAATAACGAACAGAAACCTGACCCTTCCCCTAAAGGAAAGGTTTCTGTTTGGAAACCGTCTCCAGTCTGGAATAAATCCAAGCCTTTTAGAAAGCCAAAGCCAGCTCCCAAGTCCACATGAAGGTGCAGCCCTCATTCCAGCACAGCTGGTAGGGGGCAGGTTACGATTTTTCAAAGATATTTGGATCAATTCGATTCACAGTCTTTGGATTCAGAACATTGTTTCACAAGGGTACAGAATAGGTTTCAAGGTAAGGCCACCTGCGAGAAGATTTATTCTCTCTCACATTCCAATAAACCCAGTGAAGGCTCAGGCATTTCTGAAATGTGTTTCAGATCTAGAATTGGCTGGAGTAATTGTACCAGTTCCAGTTCTGGAACAGGGTCTGGGGTTTTACTCAAATCTATTCATTGTACCAAAGAAGGAGAATTCCTTCAGACCAGTTCTGGATTTAAAAATATTGAATCGTTATGTAAGGATACCAACATTCAAACTGGTAACTATAAGGACTATTCTGCCTTTTGTTCAGCAAGGGCATTATATGTCTACAATAGATTTACAGGATGCCTATCTGCATATTCCGATTCATCCAGATCACTTTCAGTTTCTGAGATTCTCTTTTCTAGACAAGCATTACCAGTTTGTGGCCCTGCCGTTTGGCCTAGCAACAGCTCCAAGGATCTTTTCAAAGGTTCTCGGTGCCCTTCTATCTGTAATCAGAGAACAGGGTATTGTGGTATTTCCTTATTTGGACAATATCTTGGTACTTGCTCAGTCTTCACATTTTGCAGAATCTCATACCAATCGACTTGTGTCGTTTCTTCAAAAACATGGTTGGAGGATCAATTTACCAAAGAGTTAATTGATTCCTCAGACAAGAGTAACCTTTTTAGGTTTCTAAATAGATTCAGTGTCCATGACCTTGTCTCTAACAGACAAGAGACGTCTGAAATTGGTTTCAGCTTGTCGAAACCTTCAGTCTCAATCATTCCCTTCGGTAGCTTTATGCATGGAAATTCTAGGTCTCATGACTGCTGCATCGGACGCGATCCCCTTTGCTTGTTTTCACATGCGACCTCTTCAGCTTTGTATGCTGAACCAGTGCAGGGATTATACAAAGATATCACAATTAATATCCTTAAATCCGAATGTACAACACTCTCTGACGTGGTGGACAGATCACCATTGTTTAGTTCAGGGGGCTTCTTTTGTTCTTCCAACCTGGACTGTGATCTCAACAGATGCGAGTTTGACAGGTTGGGGAGCTGTATGGGGGTCTCTGACAGCACAGGGAATTTGGGAATTTCAGGAGGCGAGATTACCAATCAACATTTTGGAAATCCGTGCAATTTTCAGAGCTCTTCAGTTCTGGCCTCTTCTGAAGAGAGAATCGTTCATTTGTTTTCAGACAGACAATGTCACAACCGTGGCATATGTCAATCATCAAGGGGGGACTCACACTCCTCAGGCTATGAAAGAAGTATCTCGGATACTTGTATGGGCGGAATCCAGCTCTTGTCTAATCTCTGCGGTTCACATCCCAGGTGTAGACAATTGGGAAGCGGATTATCTCAGTCGCCAGACGTTACATCCGGGCGAATGGTCTCTTCATCCAGAGGTATTTCTTCAGATTGTTCAAATCTGGGGACTTCCAGAAATAGATCTGATGGCTTCTCATCTAAACAAGAAACTTCCCAGGTATCTGTCCAGATCCAGGGATCCTCAGGCGGAGGCAGTGGACGCGTTGTCGCTTCCCTGGAATTATCATCCTGCCTATATCTTTCCGCCTCTAGTTCTTCTTCCAAGAGTGATCTCCAAAATTCTAAAGGAGCGTTCGTTTGTACTGCTGGTGGCTCCAGCATGGCCTCACAGGTTTTGGTATGCGGATCTTGTTCGGATGGCCACTTGCCAACCTTGGACTCTTCCGTTAAGACCAGACCTTCTATCTCAAGGTCCTTTTTTCCATCAGGATCTCAAATCATTAAATTTGAAGGTATGGAGATTGAACGCTTGATTCTTAGTCATAGAGGTTTCTCTGACTCAGTAATTAATACTATGTTACAGGCTCGTAAATCTGTGTCTAAGAAGATTTATTATCGAGTCTGGAAGACTTATATTTCTTGGTGTTCTTCTCATAAATTCTCCTGGCATTCTTTTAGAATTCCTAGAATTTTACAGTTTCTTCAGGATGGTTTGGATAAAGGTTTGTCTTCAAGTTCCATGAAAGGACAAATTTCTGCTTTTTCTGTTCTTTTTCACAAAAAGATTGCTAATCTTCCTGATATTCATTGTTTTGTACAGGCTTTGGTTCATATAAAACCTGCCATTAAGTCAATTTCTCCTCCTTGGAGTCTTAATTTGGTTCTGAGGGCTTTACAAGCTCCTCCGTTTGAACCTATGCAATCTCTGGATATTAAATTACTTTCTTGGAAAGTTCTGTTTCTTTTGGCCATCTCTTCTGCTAGAAGAGTTTCTGAGTTATCTGCTCTTTCTTGTGAATCTCCTTTTCTGATTTTTCATCAGGATAAGGCGGTGTTGCGGACTTCATTTCAATTTTTACCTAAAGTTGTGAATTCTAACAACATTAGTAGAGAAATTGTTGTCCCTTCATTGTGTCCTAATCCTAAGAATTCTCTGGAGAGATCTTTACATTCTTTGGATGTAGTGAGAGCTTTAAAATATTATGTTGAAGCTACTAAAGATTTTAGAAAGACTTCTAGTCTATTTGTTATCTTTTCTGGTTCCAGGAAAGGTCAGAAGGCCTCCGCCATTTCTTTGGCGTCTTGGTTAAAGTCTTTGATTCATCATGCTTATGTTGAGTCACATAAAACTCCGCCTCAAAGGATTACAGCTCATTTTACTAGGTCAGTTTCTACTTCCTGGGCGTTTAGGAATGAAGCTTCTGTTGATCAGATTTTTAAAGCAGCAATTTGGTCTTCTTTGCATACTTTTACTAAATTCTACCATTTTGATGTGTTTTCTTCTTCTGAAGCAGTTTTTGGTAGAAAAGTACTTCAGGCAGCTGTTTCAGTTTGATTCTTCTGCTTATAATTTCAGTTTTTTTCATTATTAAGATTAAAACTTTTGTTTTGGGTTGTGGATTATTTTTCAGCGGAATTGGCTGTCTTTATTTTATCCCTCCCTCTCTAGTGACTCTTGCGTGGAAGTTCTACATCTTGGGTATTTATTATCCCACACGTCACTAGCTCATGGACTCTTGCTAATTACATGAAAGAAAACATAATTTATGTAAGGACTTACCTGATAAATTCATTTCTTTCATGTTAGCAAGAGTCCATGAGGCCCACCCTTTTTGTGGTGGTTATGATTTTTTGTATAAAGCACAATTATTCCAATTCCTTATTTTGATGCTTTCGCTCCTTTCTTATCACCCCACTTCTTGGCTATTCGTTAAACTGAATTGTGGGTGTGGTGAGGGGTGTATTTGTAGGCATTTTGAGGTTTGGGAAACTTTGCCCCTCCTGGTAGGAATGTATATCCCATACATCACTAGCTCATGGACTCTTGCTAATATGAATGAAATTAATTTATCAGGTAAGTCCTTACATAAATTATGTTTTTTAGCCTCGTAATGGCATCGCTAAGGGAATCCCATGAAAAAACTTCCGGCTAGATTACGAATTTCTGTTGGTAATGGTGTGCGGGGCTAACAAGCCTTTTTTTCTCACCGCTCACTTAAGACAACGCTGGTATTACAGGTATTCTTCAAGCTGGCGTTAGCCTCAAAAAAGTGAGTGTTGAGCAAAATTTAGCTCCACATCTCACTGTAATACCAGCGCTGCTCACGGTAGCGGTGAGCTGGCTAAACGTGCTCATGCACGATTTCCCCATAGGAAACAATGGGGCTGAGCCGGCTGAAAAAAAACCTAACACCTGCAAAAAAACAGCGTTCAGCTCCTAACGCAGCCCCATTGTTTCCTATAGGGAAATAAATGTTATGTCTGCACCTAACACCCTAACATGAACCCCAAGTCTAAACACCCCTAATCTTACACTTGTTAACCCCTAACCTGCCGCCCCCCGACATCGCCGACACCTGCATTATATTATTACCCCTAATCTGCCTCTCTGGACACCGCCGCCACCTACATTATACTTATCAACCCCTAATCTGATGCCTCCAACATCGCCGAACCCTACATTTTATTTATTAACCCCTAATCTGCCCCCCAATGTTGCCACAACTATATTAAATTTATTAACCCCTAATCTGCCGCCGCCAACGTCGCCGCCACTATAATAAATTTATTAACCCCTAAACCTAAGTCTAACCCTAACCCTAACACCCCCCTAACAAATATAATTTAAATACATCTAAATAAATTTACTACAGTTAAATAAATGAATCCTATTTCAAACTAAATACTTACCTATAAAATAAACCCTAAGCTAGCTACAATATAACTAATAGTTACATTGTATCTAGCTTAGGGTTTATATTTATTTTACAGGCAACTTTGTATTTATTTTAACTAGGTGGAATAGTTATTAAATAGTTATTAACTATTTAATAACTTCCTAGTTAAAATAAGTACAAATTTACCTGTAAAATAAATCCTAACCTAAATTAAAATTACATCTAAAACTACACTATCATTAAATTAATTTACTAAATTACCTACAATTAACTACAATTAAATTAAATAAACTAAAGTACAAAAAACCAAAACACTAAATTACAGAAAATAAAAAAAGAATTACAATTTTTTAAAACTATTTACACCTAATCTAATCCCCCTAATAAAATAAAAAAATCCCCCCAAAATAAAAAATTCCCTACCCTATACTAAATTACAAATAGCCCTTAAAAGGGCCTTTTGCGGGGCATTGCCCCAAAGTAATCAGCTCTTTTACCTGTTAAAAAAAATATAATACCCCCCCAACATTAAAACCCACCACCCACACACCCAACCCTACTCTAAAACCCACCCAATACCCCCTTAATAAAACCTAACACTACCCCCTTGAAGATCACCCTACCTTGGACCGTCTTCACCCAGCCGGGCACAAGTAGATCTCCAGGGGGGCAGAAGTCTTCATTCGATCCGGCCAGAAGAGGACATCCAGACTGGCAGAAGTCTTCATCCAGACGGCATCTTCTATCTTCTTCCATCCGGAGCGGGTCCATCTTGAAGACATCCGAAGCGGAGCATCCTCTTCCATCCGATGGCGACTGTTGAATGAAGGTTCCTTTAAATGACGTCATCCAAGATGGTGTCCCTTCAATTCTGATTGGCTGATAGAAACCTATCAGCCAATTGGAATTAAGGTTGGAAAAATCCTATTGGCTGATGCAATCAGCCAATAGAATTGAGCTCGCATTCTATTGGCTGATTGGAACAGCCAATAGAATGCGAGCTCAATCCTATTGGCTGATCAGCCAATAGGATTGAACTTCAAATCGATTGGCTGATTAAATCAACCAATCGTATTTTTCCTACCTTAATTCCGATTGGCTGATAGAATCCTATCAGCCAATCGGAATTCGAGGGACGCCATCTTGAATAACATAATTTAAAGGACCAGCCATTCGTCGGGTAGTCGTCGGCCTAGAAGGATGTTCCGCGCCGGAGGTCTTCAAGATGGAGACGTTCCTCGTCGGATGGATGAAGATATAAGATGCCGCTTGGATGAAGATGTCTGCAGGTCCGGATGTCCTCTTCTGCCCGGATAGGATGAAGACTTCTGCCGGTCCGGATGTCCTCTTCTGCCCCATCGGATGACCACTGGTGCCCGGCTGGGTGAAGACGGCTCAAGGTAGGGTGATCTTCAATGGGGTAGTGTTAGGTTTTTTTAAGGGGGGATCGGGTGGGTTTTAGAGTAGGGGTGTGTGGGTGGTGGGTTGTAATGTTGGGGGGTGGTATTGTATTTCTTTTTTTACAGGTAAAAGAGCTGATTACTTTGGGGCAATGCCCAGCAAAAGGCCCTTTTAAGGGCTATTTGTAATTTAGTGTAAAGTAGGGAATTTTATTATTTTGGGGGGCTTTTTTATTTTCTTAGGGGGATTAGATTAGGTCAGGTATAATTAGTTTAAAATATTGTAATTTCTTTTTTATTTTCTGTAATTTAGTGTTTTTTTTTTTTCGTAATTTAGTTTATTTAATATAATTGTATTTTATTGTAGGTAGTTTCGGTAATTAATTTAATTATAGAGTAGTGTTAGGTGTAATTGTAACTTAGATTAGGGTTTATTTTACAGGTACTTTTGTATTTATTTTAGCTAGGTAGTTATTACCCCCTGGTGCTCATGTTTCTGCGTGAGCCTTCAGGCTCGCTGGAGACAACAGTTATGAATCAGCGGTCTTAAGACTGCTGCTCCTTAACTGGTCCGCTGCCTCTGAGGCTGTGGACATCAATCCGCGCGATCTTATACGATCGGGTTAAATGACACTCCCTGCTAGCAGCCGATTGGCTGCAAATTTGCAGGGGGTGGCATTGCACAAGCAGTTCACCAGTTGCTTCTGCAATGTTAAATGCCGACAGCGATTGATAAAGCAGACCCTTAGAATCCTTTGTTGAAGCAGAAGCCATACACTGCTGGGAGCTATCTGAAAACATGTTCATATGCTTTTAAACAAAGGATTCCAAAAGAACAAAGCAAATTTGATAATAGAAGTATGTTGGAAAGTGTTTTAAAATTGCATGCTCTATCTGGATGATTAATGTTTATTTTTGACTTTACTGTCCCTTTAAGACTTAGCTCATATGTTATGATGACACAAGAGAAATTTTAACTGTAAAAATACAGTATCTTGGTTTGAAATACATTGGTTTGATTCTGTTTTCTAACAGATAAAGAATGCCCATGGACTAATTTCTAATAAGAAACTATCTAACATCACACAATTCAGTAAACAACGCATTTCTCCCTGGAGAAATTGAGTTTTGAGTTCAATATCATTTGGCATTACAATGATAGTTGTGGTTGATAGATTGTTCTTGTGTGTTGTGCAGAAGCATATGTCCCAACATTTGTGTCTAAGAATGAGGGACGCAGGAGGTTGATAGCCTTGTTGGGAGGGAAGGGATCATGGGTGGTTAGTGGGCACAATTGTGGGTGTTTCTGGGTGGTCTGTGGGTGTGTCAGGGCAGTTTGTGGGTGTTCTGTGAGTGGGGCTAAGGGAAATTCTGTAAAGAGGGACACATGGCTGTCTCAGAGGGACAGAGGGCAGAGTTCAGAATCAGAGACTGTCCCTCTCAAATGGGGACAGTTGGGAGTTCTGCAGAAGGCTTATGCCTACTCTGTGGTGTTTGATTTAAATTTGTTGTCTTTCTTAATGCAGAGAGTTCACATTGTTATGTGACTCCTGTCACCTGGCTTTAAATTGCTTCTGGGTCCCAACATGTAGCAAAGATCTTTTCTGGAGGATTTTCACTCTTCAAAAACTGCAGCACAAATTCATATCCAATCCCTCGGTTTGATCCCGTCAGAAGTACAGAGTGCATTTTGACTTCAGACATTTTTAGTACTGAATGTCCTCTCACTGTGCTCAGAGCTGCTATGTTACTCTGTAATGCTGACTGTCCTTTTGTTTGTCTCTTTAGGACACTCTTCCTTAAAAAATGACAAGTACATGTTTTTCACTTGTGAATTAGCATTTTGTGTTCCAGAGTGGAAACAGAAATGTTATGGGTACACCAGCTTATTGTATACAAGATACACACCTCATAATATAATACATACTTTTTTTTAAAGCCTTTTTAGAAACAAAAATGCTCAATAACCATCTGCTTTGTCATAAATAGACTTGCTGCCAGATGATTAGAGAACAGGGAACAATGCTGCGTTTATACCTTCAGCAGCTTTGCCTTCATTGCTGAGTGACAATGAGGGTGTCACCTAAGGACACAAGATAATATGTGCTGTTACCCTCACACAAGGCAAATTGCTTTTTCTTTAAAGGGACATTATACACTAAATAAATGCTAGGTAGAATGATGCATTCAAAGAAAACATTACCCTGAAAGTAACATTTACAGTATATGTAAGTTTATTAGCTGTTTAAATATTGACAAAATAAGTGAAAAGTTTTAGTGTCTATAAAACAATAGGAGCTACCATGTTGTAACTTAGGTTAACTTCTCTGCTGTGGCCAATTAGGGATAGTTATAAATAGGTTACTATAGTGTGCAGCCAATGGCTGTGTGGAATATAAGTTGTA
Organism: Bombina bombina; assembly: GCF_027579735.1. Lineage (NCBI taxonomy): Eukaryota > Metazoa > Chordata > Amphibia > Anura > Bombinatoridae > Bombina > Bombina bombina. The sequence continues at coordinate 1,229,280,398 of NC_069499.1, forward strand.
AAGGAAGCTTCCGTTACTTTTATACTTGGAGAGGACTGCAGGCCAGCAACCTCCCCACCGACTATGGACCCAAGAACTTGAGGGGAATCTTTGATTTCGGAGGTGGGTAACTACGGTACATTTGGAGTATTTTTACCCTGGATTCAGGTTTACCCCATTTTCATGAATTGCCAGAGACTCTGAGAACTGGAGGGCCCTGGTACAGAGTTGGGGTTTCTGTGTTTTGTTGGAGTATAAGGTGACAGCCCAATCCAGCATTGCCTGCTCCAACCCCCCCTAGACTCAGGCACTCAGAATATTTGAGCTGATTGCAACCACCTGCTCTAATGCTGGGACCTCCTGCTGTTATGTGTCTGCATAACTAGTCTAGGTGTGAAGTGTCATTCTGTTATTGTGTGAGTCATCCATTGTCCTTTTGTAAGTCAGGATGTGATTAGAATCTTGTTTAACTAACCATTGTTTGATGTTTGTCCCATTGTATAATATTTGTTTCTATTGATTATGTGGTGACTACCCCCCTTTGTTGGGAATGTATAAAAGCTGTGTTTTCTGTGCAAAAAAGCAGTTCCTATTTTGACCCTCAAGCATTCAGTCTTGGCTAATGTTCTTGGGGGTAGCTATAACAACTTGCAGTGGCTGTTATTCTAATAGCGGCAGGTATCCAGTGGAGGTTCATTGGTTGGTGTTTGGTGGGAGGAAGCTAACTTTAGCGGGTATACCCAGTCTGAGGGTACCGAGACCCGCTATAATTGGCTGGCAGTGGTGGGATCTGCTTCCTCCTTACAGAGCAGTTCCAAACCACCAGTGGGACCTCAATGGAAATGGAGGCTGAATTCCAGTGGAGATTGCAGGCAGCTCTGGCCCAGTTCAATGGCCCTGTCTTGGCAGAGGACAAATTGGCCTGGAAGGATATGGCTAGACAGAAACTCTAGTACGAGGATCTCCAGTTTGAACAGGACTACCAGGGGAAGTCACTTCCTACTCCAGAGCAGCAATACTGGCTCCAGATGGATCTACAAATGCTGTTTGTGGGAAAGCAGCCCCGGAAGGAATGGATGGCCAAATTGGACGGGTTGGTACAGATAGAGATGGAGGTGGACGAAGGGTACCAGGCACTGCGGTGGTATGCTGCCCAGGTGTGTCCGGAGATGGAGACGGTCGATCCTACAGAGGGCTATGACTTCTGCGGCCCTGGATTACTATTTGAAAGTCTCACACAGGACCCCCACTGCAGGAGTATGGCAAAGTGGCGTCAGGAGGACATACTGGAACACCGAGAGCTGAGGCTGAAACTTACAGAAGTACCTGGGATGAGGGACGATCTTGATTACCTAGCTGTCCACGAATGGGAGGTAGAAAAGGCAAATAAAAGACTGTTAGATCTCATTCAGCAGCATGCCTCCAAGCCTGCAGAGGGCTATGGTGCAGCGATCAGGGATTTATTGGACTTTTCCTCAGAGGAGTGGCAGCCGGTAATGAGCTACTATGAGATGCTAGACCATGATAAGCAGCCTGGCCCTTAGCTCGCCACACCAGCAGAAGCGCTGGCAACCGGGCAGAGCACCAATGGCCTCTGCCCAGCACCTGTGATATCTCTGGAGTCCCAGGAAGAGGAGGTAGTCAATTAGTCAATTTCTCTACACAGCCACAAGCTCCAGAGATTGATGACTTAATAGACTTTTAACTAGCAAACAATATAGCGCACTCAAAACACTTTGTGACACTGTTGCACTTATATTCAAATGTAATCCTGTAATAATCAGACAGTTCAGATATAACAAGTGTCCCGAACTTAGTAACGCTGTAAGTGCAATGTCTCATATATACAAAGTCTCTTATTCACCCCGTCAGTAAGAGAGAATACAAACGCAAACAGTATAAATATGCCTTCTGGCAGTAGTTTGAAGGTTTTATCAATAGGTATCTTTGTACATAAAAAAGATTACTTTGTATCAGCTGTTTGTCTCTGCGTGGGGTGATAGTGAGGTTCCTTGCAGTCAGATGAAGAGACACTCCTCAGTCTCTTGAAAAATGGAAATCCTAAGGAAACAATCGAAGTGGTCTGCTGTAAGGAAAAAAAATTCCGCCACAATAGTTGCAAGTAAAAGCCGACTTTATTGAAAGTCTAGGTAAAGACCGGGTACATGTTAGCTCGGGAGAGAGCAAAAAGGATGAAACGTCCGACGCGTTTCCTGCTCGGAGGCACTTCGTCAGGGACTAAGCAAAGTAAAACAATTGGTTCTTTTAAACATATAGCACTTCCTGTTACGTATTTGTACCTGTGAAACAGCACACCTGTTGAATCTCTCTAAGGCAGGTAGCTAACACCCATGGTCTAATCGCATACAGCTCATCTGCGCATGCACCATGAAAAAACACATAGCTAAATCACTGTATATGTATCTTGTATCACAAAATTCCGCTGCTTGACAGTGAGCTGCCTGAGAGAAGACCTAGATAGAACTACCTGCTGCTGTGTAACCATAAATCGAACAGATATGCAACAGGTTAATTAAATATTCTGTATAAATAAGCCTATCCGAATATAGAACCAATAACAAAAATAATAAAATAAATTGAAATAAAATGCTATCCTTTTCTAAAAAACCTGTGATCCTGAATTAGACTGGTTACATGTTAAATTTGTTCGATCACATATTAAGAGTAGAAGAAAACAAACACATATCCCTTATAAAAAAATGTGCATATATAAAAAAAATGTGTACAAACAATCAGATAGATAAATATGTATGTACATGCATTATATCCCACTTTAAACTTCTATTTGAATCTCTATTAAATCACGTTCTCGAGGCCGGAGCAACTCTGCGCAGGCAAAAATTGGATATATTTAGTATCACTGTATATATATCTTTAAACTGTATCTTATATACCTTTATTCCAATTTGAATTCCACCTGACTGCGCCTCTTTGCTCCGTAATCTGGACGCTTCTACCATTTCTTACTATTATTTATTCTAAGTGCCTCATGTTTAGTGAAAAACCAAAAGAATTTTGACTATATACTTTGTATTTGCTAAATAGTTGTGCTGTGTGTCCTGATCTCTAATAAATAATTTATTTTATTATCCCTTGAGAAACTCAAGATTGTGACCCATGGTCAGTATTCAATTGTGATTGACCTCTGTGAAGAAAAGATTCAGCCTGTAGGTTCTTGGTGAGAAATATTTATGAAAAAAATATAATAATAAAGTGAAAAAGTTTTTTACTATATAAAAAACTATATACTATGAACAATTACTATAAAAACAACTAAGTCTATTGAAACTGAAAACTAACAGTCTCAAATTGTCTAAAAATCAATGGTGATAAACGTGAATGTGACACTTGTGAAAAAAAGTGAAAAAAATGATTATGAAGAAATATTGTCACAAAAAATGTTGTTACAAAGAAGGGGGGAGGGCTTGGTTTTTTGTGTTATTGGAGAAGAATATACATATTGTACCTTAATATGTGCCTGTATTACTTAATCACATTGTTCTCTCTTTTTTGGACACTATACATAATTATTGTTATTACCTGTTATTGTTATTACTTGTAAAAGAAAAATGCAATACCCCACCCAACATTAAAACCCACCACCCACACACCCCTACTCTAAAACCCACCCAATCCCAATAGGATTGAACTGGCATTCTATTGGCTGTTCCAATCAGCCAATAGAATGCGACTCAATCCTATTGGCTGATTGCATCAGCCAATAGGATTTTTCCTACCTTAATTCCGATTGGCTGATAGAATCCTATCAGCCAATCGGAATTCAAGGGACGCCATCTTGGATGACGTCATTTAAAGGAACCTTCATTCTTCGTTAGGACGTAGTTTGAAGAGGATGGCTCCGCGTCGGCTGGATTGAAGATGGCTCTGCTCCGGAAGGATGAAGATAGTAGATGCCACTTGGATGAAGCCTTCTGCCGTCTGGAGGACCTCTTCTGCCCCGATCGGATGAAGACTTCTGCCGTATGGAGGACCACTTGTGCCTGGCTGGGTGAAGACGGCTCAAGGTAGGGTGATCTTCAGGGGGTTAGTGTTAGGTTTTTTTAAGGGGGGATTGGGTGGGTTTTAGAGTAGGGGTGTGTGGGTGGTGGGTTTTAATGTTGGGGGGTATTGTATTTTTCTTTTACAGGTAAAAGAGCTGATTACTTTGGGGTATTGCCCTGCAAAACACCCTTTTAAGGGCTATTTGTAATTTAGTATAGGGTAGGGAAATTTTATTATTTTGGGGGGCTTTTTTATTTTATTAGGGGGATTAGATTAGGTGTAATTAGTTTAAAATTCTTGTAATTCTTTTTTTATTTTCTGTAATTTAGTGTTTTTTTTTCGTAATTTATTTTATTGAATTTAATTGTAATTAATTGTAGGTAGTTTAGGTAATTTATTTAATGATAGTGTAGTGTTAGGTGTAATTGTAACTTAGGTTAGGATTTATTTTACAGGTAATTTTGTACTTATTTTAGCTAGGTAGCTATTAAATAGTTAATAACTATTTAATAACTATTCTACCTAGTTAAAATAAATACAAAGTTGCCAGTAAAATAAATATAAATCCTAATCTAGCTGCAATGTAACTATTCGTTATATTGTAGCTAGCTTAGGGTTTATTTTATAGGTAAGTATTTAGTTTTAAATAGGATTAATTTATTTAATTATGTTAAATGTATTTCGTTTAATTTAAATTATATTTAAGTTAGGGTGGGGTTAGGGTTAGGATTAGACTTAGGTTTAGGGGTTAATAACTTTAATATAGTAGCGGCGACGTTGGGGGTGGCAGATTAGGGGTTAATAAATGTAAGTAGGTGTCGGCGATGTTAGGGACGGCAAATTAGGGGTTAATAAAATTTAACTAGTGTTTGCGAGGTGGGAGTGTGGCGGTTTAGGGGGTTAATACATTTAGTAAAGTGGCAGCGATGTCCGGTCGGCAGATTAGGGGTTAATAATTGTAGGTAGGTGGCGGCAACGTTGGAAGCGGCAGATTAGGGGTTAATAAATATAATGTAGGTGTCGGCGATGTTAGAGGCAGCAGATTAGGGGTTCATAGGTATAATGTAGGTGGTGGCGATGTCCGGTTGGCAGATTAGGGGTTAAAAAAAAATATTTTAGTGTTTGCGATGTGGGGGGCCTCGGTTTAGGGGTTAATAGGTAGTTTATGGGTGTTAGTATACATTGTAGCACTTTAGTTAAGAGTTTTATGTTCCGGCGTTAGCCCATAAAACTCTTAACTACTGACTTTTAAATTCGGTCGAAGTCTTGACAGGAGAGGGTATACCGCTCACTTCTTTCAAGACTCGTAATACCAACGTTAGGCAAATCCCATTAAAAAGATAGGATACGCAATTGACGTAAGGGGATTTGCTGTAGCCTCGAGTCGCAGAAGAAAAGTGAGCGGTAATACCAGCATTAGGTAAAAAGCAGTGTTGGGACCTCTCAACGCTGCTTTTTAAGGCTAACGCCAAACTCGTAATCTTGGTGATTGATTGTTAACAATGGCTTGCCTTGGCCCCTCCCTCTCTGTCCCAGTGAACACGTACAATGATAAGAGTGTAAAATGTATTTTAATAAATTGTTAAAATATGAGCCTGCAGAAAGGCATACCTAGGGATCCATTACAATCTGCCAAAATGGATTTTTGATTTCTGCCCAAAGCGGTTGTCAAGATTCTCAGGTGATCACAATACAAAATGGACTGATGCATTAAAAGCCTGCAGCCGTGACTGAGCATGGGTGCAATTTAATGTTAAATAGAAGCATTTTTGCAATATACTTCCATTAGCAACAATGCTTCTAGTTAGAGTTATTACTGTTTTTCAGTGGCATATCCATACAGTATATACTGTGATGGCTTATGCAGCAGTATTCAAACGTATTCAGAGAACTGGCAGTGGTGTGTCTAGCTTCTAAAGATGTCATTTGTGTCATACAAGCCACTTCTGACTTTGGCCCCAATATTCAAATCATTGACAGACCAATGAGACATTGCCTGTTTGGGTTTGCCAGAATTGCATTACATTGGTCTGTCGATATATTTATAAAGTGTGTTGAACCTTGCTGTGCTGACGAGTGGCTATGTGTCTCCCATAGGATATTATGGGAATTGCAACTTTGGCAAAAGTCCACCGACATCTCTGCTGAGCTGCGATGTAGGTGGCGGGTGAGGTGTTTGTCTTTAAAGCGTGTTTACACATAATAGACTATGTAGGAACGCTTCATATTATGCATATGGTAATTCAATTTCACTGTACATTCTCTAGATTTGTCACACTGGGAAATATCTCCACTGAAAAGCAGGTAAGACTGATTTATCTGAAAAAGGAAAGCTAAGATGGAGGACAGTGCTTTGAATATTAGAAACCCACAGTGATGTTTCCCCATTAAAATACAGGTTACTACCAGGGGATGCCCTTGAAACTCCCACGGAACTCCTATATATTTGTCAGATCTGCGATCAACTTTGTTAAGAAAGATAAAAAAACAACTTTATATTAAAACTATTATAGCTGGGGAATTGTATGGTATAATGTTAGAATGTGTATGTATACTCTAAACGGGATCTTATATTGTGTCCTTAGGCGTGTATTTGTACTTTTCACAATATTGCGATCGTGATGTTGCGTTTGTAATATTTAAATGTCATAATATTGCAATCACGATTGCATGATCATGTTTTACTTATAATATTGTGATTGCACTGTAGCAAACGTTCTATATTAATATATATCTATATCTTTCTTTATAGATATATATTAATATAAAAATAGAACACGTTTGTTGTAGCAATCACAATAAGTATGACGCAATTGCGCAATAACAATATGAATATTAAAAATGCAACATTGCAATCGCAATAATGTGAAATATAAAAATGTGAAATTGCGATCGTAATATAATGTAAATATGAATTTTGGAAATGTGCAATCGCAATCTTAAAATAGGTAAAAATACACACCTAAGGACACAATAGAAGATTAATACAATCACACTTACAGTGTAAACAATCCAGCACACTCACCAATACTCTGTGCAAGATGCATGTGTCCACCAACACTCATTCAATCCATAATAAAAAAACACAGCAGCACAATAATTTCAATAGTTCATTAGTTCTTCTTTTATTGCATTCTGATGCAGTGATAACAGCAAAAACCAACTAAAACTATGGATAATTGAAATTCTTGTGAAATGTATGGTAAAATGCCTCTAGGCAATGTAGCCTTTAAACAGTACTCTCAGGATTTTTGAATATCTTGCCAGCTTTTTCTACATCACAACAGATCTCTTTTGAATATCTTGCCGCTTCGTGGCACTTTCGATCATCGGGGCCTCTCTGAGAAAGTGTGGTGTTTGAATACTCATGCTCAGACCATCACAGGATATGTGCTAATGAAGGTATACTTCAAAAAATACTTCAATTTCAAATTCAAGTGCAACCATGCACATTTCATTTTTGACCTTTCTATCCCTTTAATATTTTCCATTTTTATGCAAAGTGTTTCTTTATCTATTTAGGTGTCAGCTAAGGCAGAACTGATAGAATATTGTTTTTTGTTTTTTTTATATGATTTTTCTTTTTTATATATTCTTTTCATATGCAAATTATTTTAAAATGATTTTTAGATAGCTTTGTTTATGACACTTTAAGAAGAAGAAGTTCTGTAATCAACATGATATAAATACAATTTAATATGGGTCTGGTCAGGCCGTGAGTAAAGTTGTGACTACCTTAATGAGGCCCGGTTCTGCAGACATTATAACTTCAGCACTTGGTTGTTACAGACTATGGTCACATTTACATGAAGACATTTTATGCAACCTTTAAAGGGACTTTAAAAACTAAAATCATTGCTTGAATATGTATTCAAAGCAAAGATTAGCCAGAGAATACTTTGTACGTGTATTTTAAAAATTATATTAGTTGTTTAAATATTAAAAAAAATAAGTGTAACATTCTTATGTCCATAAAGCAGTGTGCGCCGCCATATTGTAACTTAGGTTACCTTTTCTGCTGAAGCCAATTAGGAATGGCTATAAATGACTTACTAGAGTGTGCAGCCAATGACTGTGTGGAATATAACTAAGTCTGCACTTCCATGTTTGACATGAATTGGAAAGCCCATAATATTAAGAATTAAATTACAGGAAAGTAAAACAAAATACTTTCCTGTAATATAGCCCTCCTTAGCCCTACGGCACTAATTACATGTGCTACTGTGCAGGTTTTTGGAGTCACACACTTATCTTGTCCTGTTGCATTCATCATTGAATTACGTTGTCACTGGTAGTCATCCTAGCATACGATAAATGTATATAAGCTTCCTTCCACACTAAGGCCTAGATTTGGAGTTTGGCGGTAGATGGGCTGTTAACGCTACGCGGGCTTTTTTCTGGCCGCACCATAAAATTAACTCTGGTATCGAGAGTTCAAAAAAATGCTGCGTTAGGCTCCAAAAAAGGAGCGTAGAGCATTTTTACCGCAAATGCAACTCTCGATACCAGAGTTGCTTACGGACGCGGCCAGCCTCAAAAACGTGCTCGTGCACGATTCTCCCATAGGAAACAATGGGGCTGTTTGAGCTGAAAAAAAAACTAACACCTGCAAAAAAGCAGCGTTCAGCTCCTAACGCAGCCCCATTGTTTCCTATGGGGAAACACTTCCTACGTCTGCTCCTAACACTCTAACATGTACCCCGAGTCTAAACACCCCTAACCTTACACTTATTAACCCCTAATCTGCCACCCCCGCTATCGCTGACCTCTGCATTATATTATTAACCCCTAATCTTCCGCTCCGTAAACCGCCGCAACCTACGTTATCCCTATGTACCCCTAATCTGCTGCCCCTAACACCGCCGACCCCTATATTATATTTATTAACCCCTAACCTGCCCCCCACAACGTCGCCGCCAGCTACTTACAATAATTAACCCCTAATCTGCCGACCGCAAAGCGCCGCCACCTACGTTATCCTTATGTACCCCTAATCTGCTGCCCCTAACACCGCCGACCCCTATATTATATTTATTAACCCCTAATCTGCCCCCCTCAACGTCGCCGACACCTGCCTACACTTATTAACCCCTAATCTGCCGAGCGGACCTGAGCGCTACTATAATAAAGTTATTAACCCCTAATCCGCCTCACTAACCCTATCATAAATAGTATTAACCCCTAATCTGCCCTCCCTAACATCGCCGACACCTAACTTCAATTATTAACCCCTAATCTGCCGACCGGAGCTCACCGCTATTCTAATAAATGTATTAACCCCTAAAGCTAAGTCTAACCCTAATACTAACACCCCCCTAAATTAAATATAATTTAAATCTAACGAAATTAATTATCTCTTATTAAATAAATTATTCCTATTTAAAGCTAAATACTTACCTGTAAAATTAATCCTAATATAGCTACACTATAAATTATAATTATATTGTAGCTATTTTAGGATTTATATTTATTTTACAGGTAACTTTGTATTTATTTTAACCAGGTACAATAGCTATTAAATAGTTAAGAACTATTTAATAGTTACCTAGTTAAAATAATAACAAAATTACCTGTAAAATAAGTCCTAACCTAAATTATAATTAAACCTAACACTACCCTATCAATAAATTAATTAAATAAAATACCTACAATTACCTACAATAAAACCTAACACTACACTATCAATAAATAAATTAAATACAATTTCTACAAATAACTACAATTACATAAACTAACTAAAGTACAAAAAATAAAAAAGAACTAAGTTACAAAAAATAAAAAAATATTTACAAACATAAGAAAAATATTTACAACAATTTTAAACTAATTACACCTACTCTAAGCCCCCTAATAAAATAACAAAGACCCCCAAAATAAAAAAATGCCCTACCCTATTCTAAATTAATAAATTTAAAAGCTCTTTTACCTTACCAGCCCTGAACAGGGCCCTTTGCGGGGCATGCCCCAAGAAATTCAGCTCTTTTGCCTGTAAAAAAAAACATACAATACCCCCCCCCCCCAACATTACAACCCACCACCCACATACCCCTAATCTAACCCAAACCCCCCTTAAATAAACCTAACACTAAGCCCCTGAAGATCATCCTACCTTGTCTTCACCATACCAGGTTCACCGATCGGTCCAGAAGAGCTCCTCCGATGTCCTGATCCAAGCCCAAGCGGGGGGCTGAAGAGGTCCATGATCCGGCTGAAGTCTTCATCCAAGCGGGCCAGAAGAGGTCTTCCATCCGATTGAAGTCTTCATCCAAGCGGCATCCATCCGGAGCGAAGCGGCAGCATCCTGAAGACCTCCACCGCGGAACATCCATCCTGGCCGACGACTGAACGACGAATGACGGTTCCTTTAAATGACGTCACCCAAGATGGCGTCCCTTGAATTCCGATTGGCTGATAGGATTCTATCAGCCAATCGGAATTAAGGTAGGAATATTCTGATTGGCTGATGGAATCAGCCAATCAGAATCAAGTTCAATCCGATTGGCTGATCCAATCAGCCAATCAGATAGAGCTCGCATTCTATTGGCTGATCGGAACAGCCAATAGAATGCAAGCTCAATCTGATTGGCTGATTGGATCAGCCAATCGGATTGAACTTGATTCTGATTGGCTGATTCCATCAGCCAATCAGAATATTCCTACCTTAATTCCGATTGGCTGATAGAATCCTATCAGCCAATCGGAATTCGAGGGACGCCATCTTGGGTGACGTCATTTAAAGGAACCGTCATTCGTCGTTCAGTCGTCGGCCAGGATGGATGTTCCGCGGTGGAGGTCTTCAGGATGCTGCCGCTTCGCTCCGGATGGATGCCGCTTGGATGAAGACTTCAATCGGATGGAAGACCTCTTCTGGCCCGCTTGGATGAAGACTTCAGCCGGATCATGGACCTCTTCAGCCCCCCGCTTGGGCTTGGATCAGGACATCGGAGGAGCTCTTCTGGACCGATCGGTGAACCTGGTATGGTGAAGACAAGGTAGGATGATCTTCAGGGGCTTAGTGTTAGGTTTATTTAAGGGGGGTTTGGGTTAGATTAGGGGTATGTGGGTGGTGGGTTGTAATGTTGGGGGGGGGGGGTATTGTATGTTTTTTTTTACAGGCAAAAGAGCTGAATTTCTTGGGGCATGCCCCGCAAAGGGCCCTGTTCAGGGCTGGTAAGGTAAAAGAGCTTTTAAATTTATTAATTTAGAATAGGGTAGGGCATTTCTTTATTTTGGGGGTCTTTGTTATTTTATTAGGGGGCTTAGAGTAGGTGTAATTAGTTTAAAATTGTTGTAATATTTTTCTTATGTTTGCAAATATTTTTTTATTTTTTGTAACTTAGTTCTTTTTTATTTTTTGTACTTTAGTTAGTTTATGTAATTGTAGTTATTTGTAGAAATTGTATTTAATTTATTTATTGATAGTGTAGTGTTAGGTTTTATTGTAGGTAATTGTAGGTATTTTATTTAATTAATTTATTGATAGTGTAGTGTTAGGTTTAATTATAACTTAGGTTAGGACTTATTTTACAGGTAATTTTGTTATTATTTTAACTAGGTAACTATTAAATAGTTCTTAACTATTTAATAGCTATTGTACCTGGTTAAAATAATTACAAAGTTGCCTGTAAAATAAATATTAATCCTAAAATAGCTACAATATAATTATAATTTATATTGTAGCTATATTAGGATTTATTTTACAGGTAAGTATTTAGCTTTAAATAGGAATAATTTATTTAATAAGAGTTAATTAATTTCGTTAGATTTAAATTATATTTAAGTTAGGGGGGTGTTAGTGTTAGGGTTAGACTTAGCTTTAGGGGTTAATCCATTTATTATAGTAGCGATGAGCTCCGGTCGTCAGATTAGGGGTTAATAATTGAAGTTAGGTGTCGGCGATGTTAGGGAGGGCAGATTAGGGGTTAATACTATTTATGATAGGGTTAGTGAGGCGGATTAGGGGTTAATAACTTTATTATAGTAGCGCTCAGGTCCGCTCGGCAGATTAGGGGTTAATAAGTGTAGGCAGGTGTCGGCGACGTTGAGGGGGGAAGATTAGGGGTTAATAAATATAATATAGGGGTCGGCGGTGTTAGGGGCAGCAGATTAGGGGTACATAAGGATAACGTAGGTGGCGGCGCTTTGCGGTCGGCAGATTAGGGGTTAATTATTGTAAGTAGCTTGCGGCGACGTTGTGGGGGGCAGGTTAGGGGTTAATAAATATAATACAGGGGTCGGCGGGGTTAGGGGCAGCAGATTAGGGGTACATAAGTATAACGTAGGTGGCGGTCGGTAGATTAGGGGTTAAAAAAATTTAATCGAGTTGCGGCGATGTGGGGGGACCTCGGTTTAGGGGTGCATAGGTAGTTTATGGGTGTTGGTGTACTTTAGGGTACAGTAGTTAAGAGCTTTATGAACCGGCGTTAGCCCAGAAAGCTCTTAACTCCTGCTTTTTTCCTGCGGCTGGAGTTTTGTCGTTAGAGCTCTAACGCTCACTTCAGAAACGACTCTAAATACCGGCGTTAGGAAGATCCCATTGAAAAGATAGGATACGCAATTGACGTAAGGGGATTTGCGGTATGGAAAAGTCGCGGCTGAAAAGTGAGCGTTAAACCCTATTTTGAGTGACTCCAAATACCGGCGGTAGCCTAAAACCAGCGTTAGGAGCCTCTAACGCTGGTTTTCACGGCTAACGCCGAACTCTAAATCTAGGCCTAACTTTCTTTTTACCGCACTGAACTGCCTGCATTAACCCTAGTGTGGCCACACTTGTTGTATTGCTGCTTATTTCTGCATGTCTGCTACTTACTCTATGCTTTTTTACTTGCGGATCCAGGAGGCTCCTTTTGACAATTAAGATCCCACTTTGTATACCTGCCCAGGCCATAACTCACTGTCTTCATTTGGGGGGTTCTGTGTGCAGCGAGGGTGTAGTTAGTCAGAGATCCACCTGGACAATAAAGACATTACCTTGCTGTCTATGCATATTCTTGTGCAGCTACTATAGCGCTAAGTGTTCATATATGACCGGTCATAGCTTTTTCTTTGTGTATGTATACTTGCTGAGTGTGTATTTGTGCCTGTGATACAGGTTTTGTGGTGATTAAATTTTTAAGAGGATTATAAAACTTTTTTTTTTGGTATTTATAACAAAAAGATTTTTTGCTAATCAATACTATTGCTATGAGCTTGTTGATCTTACTTTTTTCTAAAGAGTGCTGTATTCCCTGTCTTTTTTGGCATGAAGACATTCAAGTCATTACGGTTTCTTTCTTCATATATTCTCTCTCTCTCTCTCTCTCTCTCTCTCTCTCTCTCTCTCTCTCTCTCTATATATATATATATATATATATATATGTATTTATATGCGTATATATGTCTGTAAATACATATATACACGTATAAATACATATAAACATATTTATATAAATACATTCATATATATTTATATACATACATATACATATGTTGCTATGGATCCCTATGTGAAAGAACTTGTGCCCTTTTTTTTTCTAACACCTGACATCTTGTTTCTTTGAGCCCTTATAACTTGTTATTGCAATTTTGTTTAAAATAAATTTTATCAGATAGTGTTATTATGAGTGTAACTGTACTTTTAAATGTATTTTTGATGTGTTTTGTGAAACTTTTTTGACTTGTGTAACAGTTAACCAGAGCTCTGAAGGTAATAATTATAAAGTAAATCACATTTCCACGTTTGTATTTCCTTTCAACATGTAAAACAAGTGGAATTTAACCCCTTAATGACCAAGGACGTACAGGGTACGTCCTCAAAAAAAGACAGTTAACGCCTATAGATGTACCCTTGACGTCGTCAGTCTAGGAAAGCGGTGGAAGCGATCCTGATCGCTTCCAGCCACTTTCCGGTTATTGCAGTGATGCCTCTATATCGAGGCATCCTGCAATAACATCCGTTGTCCATCCGATGCAAAGAGAGCCACTCTGTGGCCCTCTCTGCACCGGACATTGATGGCCGGTATCGTTGGTGGGTGGGAGTCAGTCTGGGAGGCGGGTGGCGGCCATCAATGGGCCCAGTGATGTGGAGGGGAGGTGGGATTGTGGGGGTAGCTGGGGGCGCGCACGGATGCGCACGCGTGCAAGAGGGAGTGGAGGGGGGGCGTGCACGGGGAGGGAGTGGTTGAGAACCGCTACACTACAGAAAATGTAAATAGTATAAAATTGATCAGTGGGGGGAATGTTAAAAAAATAAATTAAAAAACTATAAATCAGGGGGTGTTGGGTTGGTCTGTGGGGGGGAAGCTACACTACAGAAAAAAATAATGGGGAAAAAATATAATAAAACAATTTTTTTTCTGCAAACTGGGTACTGGCAGACAGCTGCCAGTATCGAAGATGACCCCCAAAAAGGCAGAGGGGGAGGGTTAGAGAGCTGTTTGGGGGGGATCAGGGAGGTTGGGGGCTAAGGGGGGATCCTACACAGCAGCTGCTCCATAACTGCTGTTTCTGGCGAGTCTTCAGACGGCCCACAAGCTTGATAAATGGGCCCCATAGAGTGAAACTAGTAGTGTTATCACTCCATACAGAAAGTGGGATACTGAACATACCCAGATAAGATGAAAGAATCCCACAAACTCACATTCATTCAAAATAACACACACATTTGGCAATTTCTAGGGGTTACAGGTGTCAGATGTGTGTAGCTGTTCTAACCTTCAGTGGTGCTATTTGTACTTATATGTGAATTATCCATTTGATTATCTGTGCTGCTGCTAGTGACCGGTGACTGATTTTATACATGTGTGTTTTATATTGAATCTATGTGAGTTTGTGGGATGTTGGTGCACTGAGAATATCTCGTTATATCTCACATGCACATGATTAGAACAATTTTAACACTAAAACAGTGATAACTTTTACTAAAAGTATTTTTGCCAATACAATTTTTTTGCAAAAAATATTTATATTCAAAATGCAACTCAGCTATGTGCATATGCATTTTGACTGGAAAGTCCCATTAAATCCTGATCACGATGACGTGACTGCTGATAGATATCTTGTTTAAAAAGGCAAAAGTACTAAAAATTACAATCATGAACATGTGAATATTAAATAGAAAGAAACATTTAAAGAAAGAGATCCCTATACAACATTTCTAGATGTTGCCGTTGTGATTTTCATTTTCTCGTATTTTCTATGGATCTCATTAGCTGTACATGATATCCCATAATAAATACATATATTTGTACATTTCTGTCCTGCCCAATATTGATGGACTATACAATAGCGATAAATACTTGCACATATGTTAAAATGGTCTATTTTATGCTTATCATCTGCAAAGATTTTTGCAAGCTGGTAAAGCATAATGCAAAAGCATCTAAACTGTGTGTTAAATGAAAGCTGATGCAGGATTTTATTAAACAATATTTTTAGTGCTTGCCATCTGTCAGTAATGAGCAACTATATAATCATGACCTATGGAACAGTAAAGGATGCAGAAAGCACTGAGAATCATTCTTAATTCAACTTCAGAGGCTAAAATGCTGTTTTCTATTCTGTGTGTAGTGAAGTGTTTGTAGATTATTTACAATAGTATTACTTTTTTCTCATTCTATTCCAATCAGCATTTTCTTCTGATTTTCCATATATTGTCATATAGTTCTTATACCCACTTAGTGACTGTACCTTAAAGCACATTCTGTCTTACCACGGTCTGAGCCTGAGTTGAGGATCATTCTGTAGCTCAGTGTGTTTGTGGAGGAAAAATAAATGTAACTAAAACTGAAATCAAGCCTCTGGGACTTTCTCTTACTACCCTCCAGACTCTCCAGTCAAGATATCGGTTTATATGGGCCACCTAGGGTATTAGACACATGGAAACATTCCAGTCTCACAATCCACTTCTTGTGATAGCAGAAAATTATGAAGTTCTATATATCGTGACCTACAAACTGCTTTTACTTGCTGGATATATGCTGAGATCTCCTGGGAGTTTTGCAGCTATTCAGATGATGCTACTTCCGAAGCTCCCGTACTACTCCAATGCCTTCCCCTCAAATTCACCTTAGCTTTACTTAATAAGTTCCAATCCATTTTCAACAAATATATTTGTAATGAAAAGAGAAATAGAGTTGCTGCCCGGATTCTGCAAAATATAAATAATACAGGTGGCATAGGTCTACCTAATGTTAGATTTTACTATGAGGCAGTATTTCTCAATTTAGAAGATTTTCTATGGATCCTTCCTCATTGCTCTGCTTTACTTCCGATTTCTAATACATTGACCTATACATGGATTGTTGTTTTAGACATTATCTGATGGTGGTTCCACATTTATCCCCAATTCATTCCCTTAGAGGGCTAATTGATGGTATTCTGGAATTCCATGCTAGGGTGTAACATACCACATCAATTGCTTTAGTTGGAGACTTTATTTAAAAAAAATTCCAGTTCACCAGAAAATTCACTTTGGTCTATTTTGCCTGCGGCACTCCTTTGATATTTTTTTCTTCTTCTTCAAAGAATACCTTAGATCCCCTTCCCTTTGTGAAGTAAGATAGACTTGGAGATATCAGTTAGTTAAACCTCTCTTGATGCTCTACAAGTGCCTTTTGAATTGTATTACTTTTGCTAAGACTAGAAACATAAGACATTGGGAAGCAGACTGGTGCAACAGCAAAGCCATCCTTTCCACTAAATTGGCAGTGCACTTTAATTACATAGAATATTTAATTACATATAATGTTTTCCCGCACATTCCCCAAATTTTAGAGATTGGGACTAACTACCTGCCATCTCTGGCCAAAAATTCTTAAATTGTGTGCCTTGCTGGGTCTTCCAAAATACTTTGGACCCGTATTAGCACTACTTCACATAGGCTTTAGAAAGACCCCAAGACCCACACACACCTATATTTTTATGTTCTTATGTCTACCAAATGTTTTATTAGCAGAAACTGGAAGAAGCTGACCACTCAACATTGGAGGGGGGGTTATATATATTATTTCATACACTTCAAACTACACATTGAAATAACAACGCACCAACTAGGAACCCTGGGATGCCTAGGACACAAAATTGGCTGTGTAATGAGTGTTTTATGTTTTCCGGCATTGGGCTAGATTACAAGTGACATGCTAACGTTTGCTCGCTAGCAATATCAGAATATTGCGTGCACGTTAAATTGCGTGTGTTTTACAAGTAAATGCGTTTACTTGAGTGCCATCATAATTAACGCACTTCGAGTTAGCGAGACTGAAGACTTGATGTAAAGGGTTAGGTCTCTCCCCTCTCTTCCCTCTCTCTCCTCTCTCTCTTTCTTTCTCTCTCCTCTCGATCTCTCTTCTCTCTCTCTCTCATGTGAAATGTTAATAACTCCTTTTGGGTTAGCACACAGGCGATAAGTGTTAGTTTTTTCTCTCCTATGGTCTTCATTGAAATCTATGGGGAGAATAATTTAGTCCTTTGGTTAGCGCGCATCAGGTTTTCCTCGCACGCAAAACTTTTATTTTTAACTTGGAAAACATGCGGTAATGCTCAAAGTAATTACTTCTACTGGTGTTTACGCTTGAGCGAAAGTTCTAAATAGCGCACCACTTGTAATCTAGCCCATGTTAGCTAGTGTTCTTTAATACAGAAAGGAGCACTTATTCCTTTTTTCCCTGCCCACTCTTTCCCATACATAACCCTTGTTCACTTCTTAATGCAAGCAAATGGACACCATATTCAAATAATTTTCACTTTATATTTTCTTATGTTCAAGCCATGGATATAACTATTTATAACATAGATACAGACCTTCAAAGTGTGACATTTCTGTACCCAAATTTAGACAAAGATGTATTTTCTAGAGTAAAACAAATAGTGTATAATGCGTATAATTTGGATTGCCACCTCAGCCATGTTTTCCTTGACACTTATGAGTTACACATGGTGCAGGGAGGAACATGTATTGTGTTTCTGGACAGCACTATTCATATTCCCCCCTGCACACCCTGCAGCATGTGTAACTTATAAGTGTTCTGTATTTTAAGGAACGGGTGGCAACCCTACGTATAATGCCCAAAGTATATAGCTAAATATTCAGGTAGTATATAAGAATAACACATTTTAATTTTCTTGTGTGGTTAGTTAGGTCAACTACCTGTTTTTGCTGGGCTGAGACAGAAAATATTGTGAAAAACAAATCTCAGCTAAAGCAAGATGCAAGTAATTATTTATCTCGGATAATTTATAGAAATGTACAGGTACTTGCATTGTCTCTAGCTGTGCATCATTTTCCATGGTAGATATGTTTTCAACCTCACAAAGGAAAGTGGAAAAAACTAAAAATAAACACCACTCAGAATAAAAGTAAACAGAAATAATTACCAAATATAGATGTGCATATACTGCTTTATTTACCAATAATTTTTAATTTAATTTGTCCCTTTAATAAGAACCTCTGTAATTTCCTCTGCAATGAAGTAAGTTAATATAACCAGTAGTGGTTACCATGGGAACATTGGGTAATGGGGCTTTCAACTAACAAAGAAAATAGCTAAAAACATATATGGAAAGAAAATGGTAAATAATATCTTATGTACACTCCACTGAGATTATTTGAAAGGGAACAGGAAATAGGGAACATGCTTTTGACATATAAACAGTGAAAATCCATCACCTATCAGAATCAAATTTATGAAACTCTTCCAGCCCAATAATCATGAGGTTTAGATGTTGTGTGGCTAACAGTCTTAAAAGGACACTAAACACATTACATTTCTTGCACCTCCCTCTAATCATGGGTACTGCCATTATGGAATGTTACACTACAGGTATCTGAAGGAGAGTTGCTGCACATGTACAAACAGGTCAGCAATGGAATCATGGATTTCCCAAGACTAGAGGGAGGGAATAACCTCAATTCTTTGTTGTTTAATTGTTTAAAATAGCATTCTCTATCTGAATCATGAAAGAAAAGAAAAAACAGAGTTTCATGTCCCTTTAAATGACTTCAGGCACAGTAAGTAAAGATTTTTCTTAAGCTTTAGGTAACAGGTTTATGTTAACTAAGGGTGGGTTAGTTGTTGAGGTGTATTACTATTGGGCGATTGTATAGGGTGGTACTAACATACCAATATATTAGTAGTTAACATAGTTAAAATGCTAATATGTTGCAATCTGAACTTAAAGTGAATGTAAATCATATGCTTTCTAAAGAACATTATTAATTCCTAGTATACTTGCAATGTAAACCGCAATATTTATTTTGGAAAATAAGCATCTTTTGATATTATAATTTAATTTATAACTTATCTACGTCTTGAACGCCAACTCCTCCCATCCTTGACTTCCGGTATTGTTTATAGAGCAGTCCCTCCTGCTCTCTTACGTAGGCTTGAAGCGCGCTCCCGAGGAGACAACAATTTGCGCATGCGTTTTGAAACAGCTGTTAATATGCGCCGCAATCCCTAATAAAGTTATTAACCCCTAAACCGCCGCTCCCGGACACCGGCGCCATCTACCCCATCTACCCCGCCGACATCTACCCCGCCAACATCTACCCCATCTACCCCGCCGACATCTATCCTTAGCTACCCCGCCGACATCTACCTTAGCTACCCCACCGCCATCTACCTTAGCTACCCCGCCGCCATCTACCCCGCCGCTATCTACCTTACCTACCCCGCCGCCATCTACCCCATCTACCCCGCCGCCATCTACCCCATCTAACCCGCCGCTATCTACCTTAGCTACCCCACCGCCATCTACCCCGCAGCTATCTACCTTACCTACCCCGCCGACATCTACCCCATCTACCCCGCCGCTATCTACCCCGCCTCCATCTACCTTAGCTACCCCGCCACCATCTACCCCATCTACCCCGCCGCCATCTACCTTAGCTACCCCTCCGCCATCTACCCCATCTACCCGCCGCCATCTACCCCGCCGCCATCTACCTTAGCTACCCCGCCACCATCTACCCCATCTACCCCGCCGCCATCTACCCCATCTACCCCGCCGCTATCTACCTTACCTACCCCATGCCATCTACCCCGCCGCTATCTACCCTAGCTACCCCGCCGCCATCTATTTTAAAAATATTAACACCTAATGTAATCCCCCTACACCGCCGCCTGCTATATTAACTATATTAACCCTAATTATATTAGGGTTAATATAGTTAATATCGTTATTATATATATATATATATATATATATATATATATATATATATATATATATATATATATATATTAAGTATAATAACCCTATCTAACTCTAACATCCCTAACTAAATTCTTATTAAAATAAATCTAATTAATATTAATATTATTAATTACAATATTCCTATTTAAATCTAAATACTTACCTATAAAATAAACCCTAAGATAGCTACAATATTAATTAATTACCCCGCCGACATCTACCCTTAGCTACCCCGCCGACATCTACCTTAGCTACCCCACCCCCATCTACCTTAGCTACCCCGCCGCTATCTACCTTACCTACCCCGCCGCCATCTACCCCATCTACCCCGCCGCCATCTACCTTAGCTACCCCACCGCCATCTACCCCGCCGCTATCTACCTTACCTACCCCGCCGACATCTACCCCATCTACCCCGCCGCCATCTACCCCGCCGCCATCTACCTTAGCTACCCCGCCACCATCTACCCCATCTACCCCAGCTACCCCTCCGCCATCTACCCCATCTACCCCGCCGACATCTACCCCATCTACCCAGCCGACATCTACCCCATCTACCCGCCGCCATCTACCCCGCCGCCATCTACCTTAGCTACCCCGCCGCCATCTACCCCATCTACCCCATCTACCCTGCTGCCATCTACCTTAGCTACCCCGCCGCCATCTACCTTAGCTACCCCGCCGCCATCTACCTTAGCTACCCCGCCACCATCTACCTTAGCTACCCCGCCGCCATCT
Organism: Bombina bombina; assembly: GCF_027579735.1. NCBI lineage: Eukaryota > Metazoa > Chordata > Amphibia > Anura > Bombinatoridae > Bombina > Bombina bombina. Next base: position 1,229,301,311 of record NC_069499.1, read on the forward strand.
ACCTTAGCTACCCCACCGCTATCTACCTTAGCTACCCCGCCGCTATCTACCTTACCTACCCCGCCGCTATCTACCTTACCTACCCCACGCCATCTACCCCACCGCTATCTACCCTAGCTACCCCGCCGCCATCTATTTTAAAAATATTAACACCTAATGTAATCCCCCTACACCACCGCCTGCTATATTAACTATATTAACCCTAATTATATTAGGGTTAATATAGTTAATATTGTTATTATATTATATATATATATATATATATATATATTAAGTATAATAACCCTATCTAACTCTAACATCCCTAACTAAATTCTTATTAAAATAAATCTAATTAATATTAATATTATTAATTACAATATTCCTATTTAAATCTAAATACTTACCTATAAAATAAACCCTAAGACCTAGATTTGGAGTTTGGCGGTAGCCGTGAAAACCAGCGTTAGAGGCCCCTAACGCTGGTTTTAGGCTACCGCCGGTATTTAGAGTCACTCAAAATAGGGTCTAACGCTCACTTTTCAGCCGCGACTTTTCCATACCGCAGATCCCCTTATGTCAATTGCGTATCCTATCTTTTCAATGGGATCTTCCTAACTCCGGTATTTAGAGTCGTGTCTGAAGTGAGCGTTAGACATCTAACGACAAAACTCCAGCCACAGGAAAAAAGTCAGTAGTTAAGAGCTTTCTGGGCTAACGCCGGTTCATAAAGCTCTTAACTACTGTGCTCTAAAGTACACTAACACCCATAAACTACCTATGTACCCCTAAACCGAGGTCCCCCCACATCGCCGCCACTCGATTAAATTTTTTTAACCCCTAATCTGCCGACCGCCACCTACGTTATCCTTATGTACCCCTAATCTGCTGCCCCTAACACCGCCGACCCCTGTATTATATTTATTAACCCCTAATCTGCCCCCCACAACGTTGCCGCCAGCTACCTACACTTATTAACCCCTAATCTGCCGTCCGCACGCCGCCGCCAGCTACATTATCCCTATGTACCCCTAATCTGCTGCCCCTAACACCGCCGACCCCTGTATTATATTTATTAACCCCTAATCTGCCCCCCACAACGTCTCCGCCAGCTACCTACACTTATTAACCCCTAATCTGCCGAGCGGACCTGAGCGCTACTATAATAAAGTTATTAACCCCTAATCCGCCTCACTAACCCTATAATAAATAGTATTAACCCCTAATCTGCCCTCCCTAACATCGCCGACACCTAACTTCAATTATTAACCCCTAATCTGCCGACCGGAGCTCACCGCTATTCTAATAAATGTATTAACCCCTAAAGCTAAGTCTAACCCTAACACTAACACCCCCCTAAGTTAAATATAATTTAAATCTAACTAAATAAATTAACTCTTATTAAATAAATTATTCCTATTTAAAGCTAAATACTTACCTGTAAAATAAATCCTAATATAGCTACAATATAAATTATATTTATATTATAGCTATTTTAGGATTTATATTTATTTTACATGTAACTTTGTATTTATTTTAACCAGGTACAATAGCTATTAAATAGTTAAGAACTATTTAATAGCTAAAATAGTTAAAATAATTACAAATTTACCTGTAAAAGAAATCCTAAACTAAGTTACAATTAAAACTAACACTATACTATCAATAAATTAATTAAATAAACTACCTACAATTACCTACAATTAACCTAACACTACACTATCAATAAATTAATTAAATACAATTGCTACAAATAAATACAATTAAATAAACTAGCTAAAGTACAAAAAATAAAAAAGAACTAAGTTACAAAAAATAAAAAAATATCTACAAACATAAGAAAAATATTACAACAATTTTAAACTAATTACACCTACTCTAAGCCCCCTAATAAAACAACAAAGCCCGCCAAAATAAAAAATGCCCTACCCTATTCTAAATTACTAAAGTTAAAAGCTCTTTTACCTTACCAGCCCTGAACAGGGCCCTTTGCGGGGCATGCCCCAAGAAGTTCAGCTCTTTTGCCTGTAAAAAAAAAAACATACAATACCCCCCCAACATTACAACCAACCACCCACATACCCCTAATCTAACCCAAACCCCCCTTAAATAAACCTAACACTAAGCCCCTGAAGATCATCCTACCTTGTCTTCACCTCACCAGGTATCACCGATCCGTCCTGGCTCCAAAATCTTCATCCAACCCAAGCGGGGGTTGGCGATCCATCATCCGGTGCCTGAAGAGGTCCAGAAGAGGCTCCAAAGTCTTCATCCTATCCGGGAAGAAGAGGCGATCCGGACCGGCAACCATCTTGATCCAAGCGGCATCTTCTATCTTCATCCGATGACGACCGGCTCCATCCTGAAGACCTCCAACGCGGACCCATCTTCTTCCGGCGACGTCCAACTGCAGAATGACGGTTCCTTTAAGGGACGTCATCCAAGATGGCGTCCCTCGAATTCCGATTGGCTGATAGGATTCTATCAGCCAATCGGAATTAAGGTAGGAATATTCTGATTGGCTGATGGAATCAGCCAATCAGAATCAAGTTCAATCCGATTGGCTGATCCAATCAGCCAATCAGATTGAGCTCGCATTCTATTGGCCGGTCGTCATCGGATGAAGATAGAAGATGCCGCTTGGATCAAGATGGTTGCCGGTCCGGATCGCCTCTTCGCCGGCAGCAGATTAGGGGTTAATAAGTGTAAGGTTAGGGGTGTTTAGACTCGGGGTACATGTTAGAGTGTTAAGTGCAGACGTCGGAAGGGTTACCGCATAGCAAACAATGGGGCTGCGTTAGGAGCTGAACGCGGCTTTTTTGCAGGTGTTAGGTTTTTTTTCAGCTCAAACAGCCCCATTGTTTCCTATGGGAGAATCGTGCACGAGCACGTTTTTGAGGCTGGCCGCGTCCGTAAGCAACTCTGGTATCGAGAGTTGAAGCTGCGTTAAAAATGCTCTACGCTCCTTTTTTGGAGCCTAACGCAGCCTTTATGTGCACTCTCGATACCAGAGTTATTTTTATGGTGCGGCCAGTAAAACGCGGGCGTTAGTTTTTCGGGTCGTTACCGACAAAACTCCAAATCTAGCCGTAAGATAGCTACAATATAATTAATAATTACATTGTAGCGATTTTAGGGTTTATATTAAGGTAGACAAATCTGATTGGCTGATTCAGGGTTTATATTAAGGTAGAAAAATCTGATTGGCTGATTAAGTAACACCAGATAAATATATATAAATATATCTATAAAAATACATTACGTAACAACAAATAAATATATTACAAGTGGAGTGCAAATGTTTGCGTGAGAGATAAGAGGTTTATTGCAGGGTTTTGCGCTCGTCTGGCTTACCACTGGTATTATGAATTTAACCCTTTAAGGACACAACTTTCAGTTTGCTCAATTGTTTTATGACGGAATAATTCCGTCATATGTCCTTAAGAGGTTAAAGTAAACAGGATCACTTTGGGACATTCGTGATTTAGGCTAGAATGATTACCATGACTTCAGAGCTCTGGTTAAAGTCTGTTACACAAAAAAAAAGTTGCACAAAACACATCAAAAATGCATTACAAAGTACAGTTACACTCATAATAACACTATCTAATAAAAATATTTTAAAAAATTGCACAAAAAAGTAATAAGGGCTTAAAGGTATGAGATCTCAGGCAAAGGGCTTTAACATTGAGATACATACATATACCTGAGATGTAAATGTATGTATATATGTATACATATTTATATATGTATTTATATTTGTATAAATGTATTTATAGACATATATACACATAAATACATATGTACACATATACTGTATATATATAAGTGCATTGGAGATGAAAACATGAAAAAATATATTCATTAAATATTTATTTTTAATAAAGGTTTTAACTATTTATTTATTGTAATTAATTTACATGCCAATGTTCTGCACATAAGGGAATATGTTCTAAGTATTTTTAAATAGATATTCCTATATATACTGTATATATATTGTCAGGGTGCCAGGAATCAGACTGAGACGAGAAGTGCAAAAATAATCACACCTTTATTAATAGCAAAAAATAATTAAAAGTCCACAAGTCAAATAACAAGCCAGGAGTCAAAACCAGAGCTGGTAGTCAGACGAGCCGAGTAAGGAGCTAAAGCGAATAGTCAGATGAGCCGAGTCAGGAGCCAAAGCGAGTAGTCATATGAGCCGGAATCAGGAACAAGGAGAACAGCAGAGTCAGGAAAAAGCCAGGGATCAGGAACCAGGAGATACGTCAGACAGCCAGGTAATACACAGGAACAGGAACTCTCACAAACAGATCTGAGACAACGCAATGGTAAAGCATACTGAACAAAGGCCCTTTAAATAATAAGTGATGACATCACAATTCTGAGACTGCAACATGTCTCACATGGATGATGTACACCAGTCTGGCCATAAAAGGGCATGCAGGAAATGAGCAGCATCACACACTATGCACCAGAGTCAGCAAGAGAGGTGAGTAAAATGGCTGCCAGCAGCACATGGCAAACAAAACAGGGAAAAAACCCTGACAGTGCCCTCCCCTCAATGACTCCTCCCCAGCGGAAGGACAAAAAGCTTATTGGGGAAACGGGCATGGAAGGCACAGAGGAGGGCGGGAGCATGAACATCAGAGGAGGGAACCCATGAACGCTGCTCTGGTCCGTAACCCCTCCAGTGAACCAAATACTGTACACGGCCCCTGGACATACAAGAGTCAATAATGCTGCTGACCTCATATTCTTCCTGGTTGTCAACAAAGATAGGATGGGGACAAGGCAACACAGTGGTAAACCCATCGGAGTATTCAAAAAGGACCAACATAACAGGGAGCCAGTTTATTGGAAGGCACACGAAGGTTGCGGGAGGACAGCCAAACTCTCTCACCAACCTGGTAGGAAGGCATGGACAGAAGCCTACAATCAGCCTGGAACTTTTGGAGCTGCATAGAACGATGAAGGCAATCCTGAATTTGCACCCATGTACAAACCTGTAAGAAACGTGTCATTTCCTTTTAAGGAACACAACTGCAGATCCCTAATCGTTTTTAATCTGTTTGTTTCACTGTGATATATGAAAACCACTATCATGGGAGTGGAATTCAGTATTATTCAGTGATGAATTTATGGATAAGTTAGAATAACCTTCTAAACTTGTTTATAATATGTTTTCACAGCAGAGTATATGCAATAAATGCTGTTAGTTGCAACCAGCTGAGTTCATAAATGTTGTTCAGGATATACTGAAGATTACTATTAATGTACTGATGATGTTAATCCCAGTTTAACTGCATATTGGCATTAGTTTAAACGGACCTTATTTTCCTTCAGCACTCTTGGAACTTGTTCTTTGGTATGACTTAAAGGGCCATAATACCCAAATGTTTAAACACTTGAAATTGATGCAGCATAGCTGTAAAAAGCTGACTAGAAAATATCTCCTGAACATCTCTATGTAAAAAAGAAAGATATTTTACCTCAAAAGTTCCTCAGTAGCCATCTCCCATTGTAAAGGATTTCTAAGCAGCATTTTAGTGTGTCTGTCCTGGGACAGCTGAAAGGATGAGCCTCGTGAACTCAAATCTCAAATCTCATGAGATCACAGTAAGAGTTCATGACCTCAGCACTGCTGATGCTGATTGGCTGCTGTTCATTTCTTCATTTTTTTTTATTTTTTTTTACCTGCAGCTGGGAGCAGGTGAAGTATAACTTTTTACACAGAACTTACTCTGCTGAGCTGAGGAGATTGTGAGGTAAAATATCTTCCTTTTTTATATAGAGATGCTCAGGTGATATTTTCCTGTCAGCTTTTTACAGTTATACTGCATCAGTTTCAAGTGATTTAGCATATGAGTATTATGTCCCTTTAATTATAACAGCAATTTGCAGGCAAGCAAGTAACAACAAATTACCACAAAGAAGGTACCTTTAACTTGCCAGACGAAGATGGAAGTGATGTGACGTATGTGACTGCTATACTCCTTAATGTTACCAGTTGAAGCGGTAGCTACCGGAAGTCTTCGTAAGCAGGAGTCACAGGGAAAAACTGTTATTAGTCTGAAAGATTACGTCACAACTGGAGATTGATAGAAACACACACAAGTTCATTATAAAGTCAGCTGGAATAAGGTACTTGATTGTTAGGCAACAGTTAAGCACAACATAGTAGCAAAGAATGAATGGGATAAATGAATACTTGCGTTCTACTTCTGAGTCCCTGAATTACCAGCTGATTGACAACGAGCAGTGTTGTTACAATGTATCCAGATGGTTTTCAAGGGATATAGCTCTTGTGCGTGACAAGACTTTTAGTGAACAAAAATTGTTGCAATTAAGGAGACGTAACTCCTGGCAGGATTTCAGTATTTGAATTAGAATATTAGCTCAGGTCTAGAGGTGTAGCACTGCTACATTCAGATTGCTAAGCAATGTGTGATAGTTAGTTGGCGGTTTTAAAGGAGCAGTAACCAATCAGAACGTCAGGAAGAATGGAGGCAGTTAAAGAGACAGTGACAGAAGTCCTGACAAAACCAATGGTTTCAAGAGGGAGACATGAAAAACATTGGAGATGCGCATTGCAGGAGGAAGGTCAAGAGTGTAGGCCACAGGATTGACCCGTCGGAGTATTCGAAAAGGACCAACATAACGGGGAGCCAGTTTATTGGAAGGCACATGAAGGTTCAAGTTGTGGGAGGACAGCAAAACCCTGTCACCAACCTGGTAGGAAGGCGCGGGCAGACACCTACGATCAGCCTGGAACTTTTGGCGCTGCATAGAACGATGAAGGCAATCCTGAATCTGCACCCACGTGGAACGGAGTTGCCGGAGATGCTCCTCCAAAGCCGGAATACACTGAGACATGAATGAATCGGGCAACAAGGATGGTTGAAACCCATAATTCGCCATGAACAGGGATAACTTGGAGAAAGCATTAATAGCACTATTACGAACAAACTCTGCCCAATGTAACAGTTCAGACCAATTATTGTGGTGATCTGAGACATAGCAACGGAGTAACTGTTCCAGAGCTTGATTACACCATTCTGCAGCCCCATTGGATTGAGGGTGAAATTCCCGAGGAGAAGGAAAGCTGGATCCCCATTTGAGCACAAAAGGAATGCCAAAATCTGGAGACAAGCTGGTTACCCCGGTCCGACACTATCTCCTTGGGTAACCCATGTAAATGGTAGACCTCCCAGGAAAAAATTGAAGCAAGCTCCTGAGCGGTAGGCAGCTTCTTCAAGGGAATGCAATGTGACATTTTAGAAAAATCGTCAACCACCATAAGGATAACAGTATTGCCATTGGAAACAGGGAGCTCGACAATGAAGTCCATGGAAAGATGTGTCCAAGGACGCTCACCATTAGCAATAGGTTGAAGAAGACCCACAGGAAGACGTTGAGGAGTCTTATTCTGTGCATAAACTGAGCAGGAGGCAACATACGCAGCAACATCAGAACGAAGACCTGGCCACCAGAATTGTCGAGTGACAGACCAGATCATTTGGTTCTTGCCTGGGTGACCTGCTGCTTTAGGATAGTGGTAAGTTTGCAAAAGTTTAGTTCGAAGATTTTCAGGAACAAAACACTTACCACTAGGTTTTTCAGGAGGTGCATTGGTTTGTGCAGCCAGGATCTCCTCCCCCAAGGGAGAAGTCAAATTAGTATGTATGGTAGCCAAAATATAGTCAGGAGGTATAACTGGAGTAGGTACAGACTCCTCCTTGGACAGAGGCAAAAATTGTCGAGAGAGGGCATCAGTCCTAACATTCTTACTACCAGGCAGGTAGAAGACCACATAATTAAACCCAGACAAAAATAGTGCCCATCTGGCCTGTCGGGCGACAAACGTTTTTCTTCAGATAGATAAGTTAAATTCTTGTGGTCAGTAAGAATGAGCACTGGTATGCTAGTACCCTCAAGAAGATGCCTCCATTCCTTGAGTGCCAACATTATGGTCAGTAATTCCCTGACACCAATTTCATAATTGCACTCTGCTGGAGACAATTTCTTAGAGAAGAAACCGCATGGATGCAAGGAACCGTCAGGCGTAGGACATTGAGACAAGAGGGCTCCTACTCCAGTCTCAGATGCATTGACCTCAAGAACATAGAGCAGGGCAGGGTTAGGATGAGCTAGAACTGGAGCGGCAGCAAAGGCAGTCTTAAGACTATCAAAGGCCTTGATGGCAGTAGGTGACCAATGGAGTGGATCATTCTCTTTACGGGTCATGTCTGTCATAGGTTTGACCAAGGAAGAAAAGTTTTTAATAAACTTTCTATAGTAATTTGTGAACCCAAAAAAACGTTGAATAGACCGAAGACCAACTGGGCGAGGCCACTGCAGAACTGCAGACAACTTGTCAGGATCCATGGAGAACCCTGCAACGGAGATAACATAACCTAGGAAGGTTACTTGAGTCTGATGGAACTCACATTTATTGAGTTTACAAAACAGGCTGAGTTTACAAAACATAGTCTCTGAAGAACCCGTGTAACATCAGAACGATGAGCCTCAAGCGTGGGTGAGTGTATGAGGATGTCGTCTAAATACACCACAACACACTGTTGCAACATATCTTGTAGGACATCATAAATAAATTCCTGGAAAACAGCAGGAGCATTACATAGGCCAAATGGCCTTTTCAAGATACTCATAATGCCTGCTCCAAGTGTTAAATGCTGTTTTCCATTCGTGGCCCTCCTTGATCCTAACGAGATTGTACGCTCCTCTCAAATCAAGTTTAGAAAAGACCGTAGCTCCCTTGAGGTGGTCAAAGAGTTCCGTAATGAGTGGAATAGGGTAAGCATTCTTAATAGTTAGACAATTAAGACCCCAATAATCGATGCATGGTCTTAACTCACCACCCTTTTTCACAAAGAAGAAGCCAGCCCCTGCAGAAGAGCAGGATTTGCGGACTATCCCCCGCGACAGAGCATCAGCAACATACTCCTCCATAGCACAATTCTCCGCAACAGACAGAGGGTAAACCCGGCCCCGAGAAGGAATGGCTCCGGGTTTCAGGTCTATGGCACAATCATAAGACCGGTGAAGAGGCAACATACCGGCACGCACCTTGTCAAAAACGTCTAGTAACTCTCGGTACTCCTCTGGCAATTGAGATACCGAAGAAGTGCACAAGACTTTAACTGGTTTTCGAAGACAAGTGGAAATACATTGCGGAGACCATGACAAAATTTCGGACCTGCGCCAGTCGAGACTGGGATTGTGCTTTTGGAGCCAGGGATAACCCAGAACAACTGGAAAATGTGGAGAATGTATCACCTGGAACTGGAGGGTTTCAAAATGGAGAGCCCCAACAGCCATGGATAATGGAGCGGTCTCATGAGTAACGAGTGCAGGCTGAAGGGGCCTCCCATCAATGGCCTCAATAGCAAGCGGAACGGACAGAGGCAAAACAGGAATGAAGTGCTTTGATGCAAAAGCACTGTCAATGAAATAGCCCGCAGCACCGGAGTCAACAAGAGCCTGGGTGACTATGGAGGAGTCCACCCAGGAAAGGACAACTGTGACCAAAGGTTTCTCCTTTAGCGGTTCCGGGGATGAGGAGAAACCACCCAAGGTCTGCCCCCAACAGGACCTTAGGTGTGAGCTTTTTCTGGCCGTGTAGGACAAGACTTCAAAAGGTGGCCCTGTAACCCACAATAGAGGCAGAGCCCCTCCCTCCTCCTAAAGGCCCTCTCCATCGTGGAGAGAGACATGAATCCCAACTGCATCGGCTCAGCAGTACCTGGTGACTCAGGACCAGGAGGCATGGGTGGGAACGAACACGTAGGAGACAACGGAAAAGGAGGCTTCCGCAAGTGCTCCTTGAAAAAGGGCCTCTCTCTGAGTCTGATGTCAATTAGGATAAAAAAAGACACCAAAGCCTTGAGATCCTCTGGTAAATCTCTGGCAGCAACTTCATCTTCAATCGCATCAGAGAGCCCATGAAAGAAGGCGGCAACATAAGGCGGCAACAAGGGCTTCATTGTTCCAACCTACCTCTGTGGCAAGCGTACAGAACTCAATGGCATACGGAGCAACAGATCTTGTACCTTGCTGAATGGACATGAGTCGTTTAGCAGCAGAGGAGGAGCAAGCCGGAACATCAAATACCCTTTCGAAAGGAGGCCACAAATTCAGGGTAATTTGAAATCACAGATTTATTATTCTCCCACAAGGGATTAGCCCAGGCAAAAGCTGTGTCAGAGAGTAACGAGATGAGAAATCCCACCTTAGCTCTGTCAGAGGGAAACGCCTGAGGTAATATCTCAAAATTAATGCCCACCTGGTTCAAAAACCCTCTGTACTGAATAGGATCACCTCCATATTGCTGAGGTAGAAGTGCAGAACCGGACATGCTCCTGGTAGGACTAGGTGCAACAGTGAAAACAGGAGCAGCCATAACTTGCCGAACACTTTGGTCCAAATATGCAGTGTGAGTCAGCAGGGTTTGCAGAGCTAGTGCAAATTGATCCAAGCTGTGATCCTGTTCATCCATCCTGGAAATGATGGTAGGTAAAGGTGGATTATTAGCACCATCAGGATTCATGGCCCTTGCATAATGTCAGGGTGCCAGGAATCAGACTGAGACGAGAAGTGCAAAAATAATCACACCTTTATTAATAGCAAAAAAATAATAAAAAATCCACAAGTCAAATAACAAGCCAGGAGTCAAAACCAGAGCTGGTAGTCAGACGAGTCGAGTAAGGAGCCAAAGCGAATAGTCAGACGAGCCGAGTCAGGAGCCAAAGCGAGTAGTCAGACGAACCAGAATCAGGAACAAGGAGAACAGCAGAGTCAGGAACAAGCCAGGGATCAGGAACCAGGAGATACGTCAGACAGCCAGGTAATACGAAGAAACAGAAACTCTCACAAACAGGTCTGAGACAACGCAAGGGCAAAGCATACTGAACAGAGGCCCTTTAAATAATAAGTGATGACATCACAATTCTGAGACTGCAACCTGTCTCACAGGTGATGTACACCAGTCTGGCCATAAAAGGGCATGCAGGAAATGAGCAGCATCACACACTATGCACCAGAGTCAGCAAGAGAGGTGAGTAAAATGGCTGCCAGCAGCACATGGCAAACAAAGCAGGGAAAAAACCCTGACAATATATATATATATATATATACTTTCTACTTTTTTCTCCATTGACTTCTTTGGGGGAATACATGAACAAGCACGCAATTTTCGAAGTTGGGCAACCTGACAGGTGCAAAAAGCATAATTAACGCTCCAGCGGGAGTATTAATTAGTGCTCCACTTGTAATCTGACCCTAAGTAAGTAACATCAAATATATAAAATTATATCTATGAAAAATATATTTGCTAGTAAGTTGTTGGAGGTCACTTCAAAAACTTCTTGATATTATCTTTCCAGAAAGTTTAAGATCACATGGGAATGTGATATCAGAAAATGTTACCCAAGTTCACATGAGAAACTGTTAATCTTAAATGAGCATTACCATTGTAGAAAAGGAACATATTAACATATAACTACCATGGGCTAGATTACAAGTGGAGCGCTAATTATTGTTCATGCTCGCACACTAACTCCTCTCGACTTTGGATTTTTGCACGCGTTGGATACCACGCGTATTACAAGTGCAAAGTAAAACCTGATGCAGGCAAAAACCTGAACTTTCATTAAAGTATTCCACCAGACTTCAATAGAGTGAGAAAAGTGGTGGGTGGAAATAACGCCCAACAAATCGCTCAAACCCAATTGCGTTTTCTCAAGTGCACTAACCCGACATGAAATATTAATATTTTACATTCACACATGTTTCATCTATTCATAAATGCATATTTCTACATATAACTGATGTGTTTTTTTATAGATATACATATATATATATATATATATATATATATATATATATATATATATATATATATATATATACACAGGTGGCCCTCGTTTTACAACGGTTCAATTTACACCGTTTCAGAATAACAACCTTTTTTCCAGTCATGTGACTGCTATTGAAAAGCATTGAGAAGCAGTGCATTTATTAAAATAGTAGGTGGAGCTGTGCGCTTGTGTTGCAGCAAAGCCAAGCAAACTGAAATGAATCAGTTTAACCAGACCTGAGCTATCAAGCAGAATTCAAAGGAACAAGATCTTCCTGTCTATAAATCAGTAAAGATTGGAATGCATAGAAAGAACTGTTTGCAGAAAAATGCAAGTGAAGTCTGTGTTGTGTGATTATTTTATTAGGCTTATAATGCTGTTTAGCAAACATTTTTGTTCATTTAACTTAGTTTAATTATATATTCTGTGTTGTGTGATTATTTTATTAGGTTTATAATGCTGTTTAGCATTTAAAGTCTTCATTTCAAAGCTTTAAAAATAATGTATTAGGTGTTACTTATGAGAATTATGAGAGGAGCCTGGAACCTATCTACCTTACTTCCCATTGACTTACATTATAAACTGGGTTTCAATTTACAACGGTTTCAATTTACAACCATTCCTTCTGGAACCTAACCCCGGCGTAAACTGAGGGCTACCTGTGTATATATATATATATATATATATATATATATATATATATATATATATATATATATATATATATATAAATATCTATTTAAAAATACTAAATAACATATTCCCCTATGTGAAGAACATTGGAATGTGAAAAATTTACAGTAAATACATAGTTAAACACTTCATTAAAAATTAATATTAAATAAATATGATTTTACATATTTTCAGCTACTTCAAAGGGCTCCGATGTACTTATATATATGTTTATATGTAAACAAATGTCTTTATGTGTTTATATGTGTTTTACTGTATATTTACTGTGCATATTTAACATAACAATGTTTTTAACTTACAGGATAAATGTCCTTTTTATTCTTAAATACATATTTCTACATATGTGTGTATATACCTATACCTGCATATCTATTCAGTATCAGATATAAATATAAATATATATTTAATAATAAAAAAGTACATTATTTTCTATGTAAAGAACATAGAAATGTAAAATATGTGTTTTGCGCATAGCGTTTCTCAATTTAGATCTTAACGGGGTCGGGTTAGCGCAGATGGTAACATAGAGCTAGATTACAAGTGGAGCGGTAGTTTGCGTTCGAGCGTTAAAGCCGCTAGAATATTTTTTGGCGCTCAGTTTCGCGCTCATATTAAGTGTTGACAGAAAAAAATTTGCTCACTTGCGTTCTCAAAGACTTTGAGAAGTCGCGAACACAAAATCACATTCCCCCATAGGCTTCAATGGAGTCAAAAAAGTTGAAAACAGCCACAAGTCGTACAAACACAAATATTGCATATTTCATAATCCAACGTTCTGCACATAGCAGAATATGTTCTATTTATTCTTAAAAAGATATTTAAATATATATATCTGATGGATTTTTGCACAAATATATATTTATACCTATATACATATATAGAAAGATACAAAAGTAACTCAGGCACCTCCAGTAGAATTAGATAAAACGAAAGCTTTATTGAAATCAAAGTGGTAAAAACAGACGTAAAGCTTAGTCTTTGCTGACACAGCTTTAATTCTTAACATACAGTGAATAAGGACTGTTGGGTTCCTGCTGCAGACATGTTTCGTGCTAGGATAGCACTTGTTCACTGCTTACAGGATACCCAAACTCCTCCATGTTTAAATAGGGAATTTCTTAAAGGGACATGTATAATAATTCAATCATCCTAATTGTTAATTATTTCCTTATTGATTTTTACAATTCTATGTGAGCTTGGATACCAAAGTTTTGATACACTATCTCTAATTACTACTATTAAATTTTAACTTATAAATTATCAAATTTTGTTAAGATTTGGTAAACACAGTATTATCAAAGAGAATTATTTTTATGTATTTAGCAATATTATATTTAATACAAACTGTTATTCAACATATTGTTTCCAAAAAATATATTGCTAATTCTCTCAACAATGGTACCATGCATGGTTCAAAACCCTATTTATATAGTTATTCACCTCTTTAATCTGCACTTTATAGTCATACCTACTTTATTTAGAGACACCTAAATCAATGAAATGGGGATTCATTTAGAGGAATTTTTAGAAATTGAATTTAAGATTATAGTTAAATTAGGAAGATTTAGGTAGAATTAAAGGGGTATATATTAGGTTAGACACATAAATCAATGTCTCTTCTAAAATTCAACTGAAAAAAGCCCGTAATGAGGTTGATCTGATGTCCAGAGATATGTTATTAGTGTACAAAGCTAAACGTAGTAACACTGATAATAAAAAATGCAAGCCAAAATTTATTACAACATATAGTATGGAATATCCTGAAATATGTAAAATTATTAGACGCAATATTCCAATACTACAAACGGATCCAGGACTAAAAGACATTGTCAGAGAGGGATGTGATTGTGTTTCAAGAAAGGGGAAAACAATTGGAAATTATGTGAAATTATGTGTCACCTTCAGATTGCACAAGGAAATCAGGCAATACATGTTGGTTACAGCGACGAAAAGGTTTTTTTAAATGCAGAAAGAAAATTTGTAAGACCTGTGACTATGTAACGGAGGGTGACACATTTATTTCAACTACCACAAATAAAACACATAAGATAAACTTTTATCTTAGTTGTACTACAACTCATGTAGTTTACATGTTGACCTGTAGGGGGTGCCAAAAACAGTATATTGGGAAAACTAAAAGATCCTTAAAGGATAGATTTTTGGCACATCTAAGATCTATTGAAGATCCTGAATCTGACACCCCAATTGCACGGCACTTTAGAGATAACCATAATTCAGATATAAAATTATTATCAGTTCAAGCAATAGACCATGTTCCACAATGGAGGAGAGGGGGTAGTAGGGAGGAGAAACTGGACCTAAGAGAGGTCTTTTGGATTTTTACAGCTGGTACCTCTATCCCCAATGGGTTGAATTTTAGAAGAGACATTGATTTATGTGTCTAACCTAATATATACCCCTTTAATTCTACCTAAATCTTCCTAATTTAACTATAATCTTAAATTCAATTTCTAAAAATTCCTCTAAATGAATCCCCATTTCATTGATTTAGGTGTCTCTAAATAAAGTAGGTATGACTATAAAGTGCAGATTAAAGAGGTGAATAACTATATAAATAGGGTTTTTAACCATGCATGGTACCATTGTTGAGAGAATTAGCAATATATTTTTTGGAAACAATATGTTGAATAACAGTTTGTATTAAATATAATATTGCTAAATACATAAAAATAATTCTCTTTGATAATACTGTGTTTACCAAATCTTAACAAAATTTGATAATTTATAAGTTAAAATTTAATAGTAGTAATTAGAGATAGTGTATCAAAACTTTGGTATCCAAGCTCACATAGAATTGTAAAAATCAATAAGGAAATAATTAACAATTAGGATGATTGAATTATTATACATGTCCCTTTAAGAAATTCCCTATTTAAACATGGAGGAGTTTGGGTATCCTGTAAGCAGTGAACAAGTGCTATCCTAGCACGAAACATGTCTGCAGCAGGAACCCAACAGTCCTTATTCACTGTATGTTAAGAATTAAGGCTGTGTCAGCAAAGACTAAGCTTTACGTCTGTTTTTACCACTTGGATTTCAATAAAGCTTTCGTTTTATCTAATTCTACTGGAGGTGCCTGAGTTACTTTTGTATCTTTCTACATACCTACACTGTGGGACAAGCAGTAACTACTCGGCAGCATATCCAGCAGATTTGGTGACGTCATTCCTCCCCCCCCTTGGAGCTCCGAGAAGTGCCGTAAGAGAGCGTGCAGCGTGTAAGGAGGAGGTGATAGAGCGCGACGCTGCAATTGTTGTGGAGTATATACATATATATATACATACATATATATATATATATATATATATATATATACATACATACATATATATATATATATATAAGCAACACAAAAACCTGCACTATATAATGGTAAAATATATGGCGCAAATCTACATTCGACAGCCTTATTTATAAACAAGTCTGTCAAAAACATGCGCGTCAAGTTCAGCGTAAATCACATCAAACTGTTGATAAATAAGAGTCATCAATGTCGCGTATATCCTTATTTATCAAATGATCTACCCTGAATGTCCATCAAATGAAGACAGTTTTGTCTGTTTTATCCAACTTTATTTATACCATTTCATTACTGTCCATGAACAAGAACATTTCTCTAAAGCTAATCTTTTATTTTTCACATACATTAAGGTGTAAAATGTTGTATTTCTAGAAATCATGTTGATTATTAATGCTAGAATTTGTACATATATATATATATGTTATGTCAGAAATCTTTTGAAAACATATTTACATGTCCCTAAATTCTTTTTTTTTGTTCTAAACAATGTTGACTTTCATTTCTCTGTGTTTATTTATACCACTATATGTATATAATGTAAATATATTATTATTCTGAGCAAGAATAATTGTGAAAATAACATGTAATCAGGGTATCATATGTATTTATTTGCAAACAATGGATATTTTAAGAGCTGGGCCAGTTTTCTTTCTGCACCTGTGTATCACTTCCTGATTAAAGTCTAGTTTTAAACATCACTCCTACACAGGTGTTAAAAAATGGGCTGGCATTTAAGATGACATTTCTTAATGAAAATGAAATCCAAGAGAAGGAACAGAACACTGAAAATAGGATGACATTAAAGCGGTGATTTTAATTTCTACTGTATCTGATTCCTTTGAGCTATCAGTTTAAGATTATATTGAATCAAACATCATTTGATTATTAAAATCATTGTGAAAAATATTACACTGTGTGGCCTAATGTCATCATCAATGGGGGGTTTTAATACTAATTTCATATACATACTTTCAAAGTATAATACACAATGTAACAAATGGCACTTACTGTACAAGTCCTGATGAGTGATTACACTGAACCCAATTTTTTTCTTTCGTGATTCAGATAGAGCATGCAATTTTAAGCAACTTTCTAATTTACTCCTATTATAATTTTTTCTTTGTTCACTTGCTATCTTTATTTGAAAAAGAAGGCATCTAAGCTTCTTTTTTGGTTCAGTACTGTGGACAGCACTTTTTTATTGGTGGATGAATTTATCCACCAATCAGCAAGAATAACCCAGGTTATTCACCAAAAATGGGCCGGCATCTAAACTTACATTTTTGCATTTCAAATAAAGATACCAAGAGAATGAAGAACATTTGATAATAGGAGTAAATTAGAAAGTTGCTTAAAATTGCATGCTCTATCTGAATCACTATAGAAAAAAATTTGGGTTCAGTATCCCTTTAATGACACAAGTATAGAGCAATTTGATTCGTTAGTGATATGCATTTCCCAATAAAAAGTGGTGGAAAATTTTACTAGTTTGTGTTTTTTTTTAGGAGTTTGAGTAATGCGTCAAATTTGGTGAGAAGTAGAGAGTAGTGAGTGCGTTAAACATGGTGCAAATAGATTTATCAAAAAAAAGAAGTTAGCTATATTATGTAATGTATTTATTAATTTTGTATCCCTATATCTACTAGTACTGCTGCCAGACAGGCATTAACCTCTCATTATAGGTGGTTTAGTCATTATAAACTTACATGGCAGGCTAAAATGATGGAAAAACAAATAAGAATAAACCAAAGATTTCTAAAAATGCTTTTGAAATTAATTTGTCCCTTGAAATTACATGTGATTATAATATTCGGCTAGATTACGAGTCTTGCGTTAAGCTGAAAAAGCAGCGTTAACAGGTCCTAATGCTGCTTTTTCACTACCGCTGCTATTACGAGTCTTGCAGGTTTAGGGGCACCACACACTTCTTTGGCCTTACCGAAAAACGATTTACGTAAACTTCGTAAACCCTTTTTTCTATGGGACTTCCATAGCGCCGGTATTACGAGTCTGTCCTGGGAGGCCAAAAAGTGAGCGGTACACCCTCTACCTCCAAGATCCGTAACGCATTCTAAAGTCAGTAGTTATGAGTTTGTACACTAACACCCATAAACTACCTATTAACCCCTAAATCGAGGCCCTCCCGCATCGCAAAAACTATAATAAAATGTTTAACCCCTAATCTGCCGCTCTGGACATCGCTGCCACTAGAATAAACATATTAACCCCTAAACCGCCACACTCCCTCCTTGCAAACACTAGTTAAATATTATTAACCCCTAATCTGCTGCCCCTAACATCACCGCCACCTACATTATACTTATTAACCCCTAATCTGCCGCCCCTAACATCGCTGCCACTATATTAAATTTATTAACCCCTAAACTTAAGTCTAACCCTAACACCCCCTAACTTAAATATAATTGAAATAAATCTATGTAAAATTACTATCATTAACTACATTATTCCTATTTAAAACTAAATACTTACCTATAAAATAAACCCTAAGCTAGCTACAATATAACTAATAGTTACATTGTAACTAGCTTAGGGTTTATTTTTATTTTACAGGCAAGTTTGTATTTATTTTAACTAGGTAGAATAGTTATTAAATAGTTATTAACTATTTAATAACTACCTAGCTAAAATAAATACAAATTGACCTGTAAAATAAAACCTAACCTAAGTTACAATAACACCTAACACTACACTACAATTAAATAAATTAACTAAATTAAAAACAATTACATAAATTAAATTAAATTAGCTAAATTACAAAAAAACAACACTAAATTACAGAAAATAAAAAAACAAATTACAGATCTTTAAACTAATTACACCTAATCTAATAGCCCTATCAAAATAAAAAAAGCCCCTCCAAAATAAAAAAAACCCTAGCCTAAACTAAACTATCAATAGCCCTTAAAAGGGCCTTTTGCAGGGCATTGCCCCAAAGTAATCAGCTATTTTACCTGTAAAAAAAAATACAAACAACCCCCCCCAACAGTAAAACCCACCACCCACACAACCAACCCCCGAAATAAAATATTAACTAAAAAAACCTAAACTCCCCATTGCCCTGAAAAGGGCATTTGGATGGGCATTGCCCTTAAAAGAGCATTTAGTTCTATTGCAGCCCAAAGCCCTAACCTAAAAATAAAACCCACCCAATACACACTTAAAAAAAACTAACACTAACCCCTTGAAGATCGACTTACTGTTCTGAAGACCAGACATCCATCCTCAAGGAAGTGGCAGAAGTCTTCATCCAACCGGGCCAAAGTCCTCAACGAAGCCGGGAGAAGTCTTCATCAAAGCCGGGTGAAGTGGTCCTCCAGACGGGCAGAAGTCTTTATCCAGACGGCATCTTCTATCTTCATCCATCCGACGCGGAGCGGGTCCATCTTCAAGACATCCAACGCGGAGCATCCTCTTCATCCGGAGTCTTCTTACTGAATGATGATTCCTTTAAATGACGTCATCCAAGATGGCATCCCTTAGATGGCATCCCTTAGAATTAAGGTAGAAAAAATCATATTGGCTGATGCAATGTGTCGGCGATGTTGGGGGCAGCAGATTAGAGGTTAATAAGTATAATGTAGGTGGCGGCGATGTCCGGAGCGGTAGATTAGGGGTTAATAAATAAAAAGTAGGTGGCGACGATGTCGGGGACGGCAGATTTGGGGTTAATAAGTATAAGATTAGGGGTGTTTAGACTCGGGGTTCATGTTAGGGTGTTAGGTGTAAACATAACTTTTATTTCCCCATAGGAATCAATGGGGCTGCGTTACTGAGTTTTATGCTGCTTTTTTGCAGGTGTTAGACATTTTTTTCAGCCGGCTCTCCTTGTTGATTCCTATGGGGAAATCGTGCACGAGCACGTACAACCAGCTCACCGCTCACTTAAGCAGTGCTGGTTTTGGAGTGCGGTATGGAGCTCAATTTTGCTCAACGTTCACTTCTTGCCTTTTAACGCCGGGTTTGTAAAAACCTGTAATACCAGCGCTGCAGGTAAGTGAGCAGTGAGAAAAAACTGCTCGTTAACACCACACAGCTCATAACGCAAAACTCGTAATCTGGCCGATTGTTATTTAACATATTATTTAGATACTGAACATGCGTCTTTGTTGGCTGTGTTCCCCATAACCCATAAGTAAGGTATCTCCCTACTTGATTTTATCTAGTAATAAGGGCAGATCTTGGTTTCTGTTTGTCAACTTTTAAGGACATGAAACCGATATTTTGTTTTATGATTTAGAAAGAGTATACAATTTTAATAAGCTTTCTAATTTACTTTTATTATCTAATATGCTTCATTCTCTTGCATCGAACATAACCTTTCTGTGTTTTCAGACTCCCATTGATTTCTATAGCATTCGCAGCCTCAAAGGTTACGGTTTGAACGATAGATATGTTGCGTCGGAATAGGCGCAAGCGTACTTGTTGAATGTTTGATAAATTAGCAAGAGGGTCAAATAGAGTCGAATGTGGTGGCGGATCAGCAGTATTACGCTCAAATAATGCAAGCATCGATTTGCATCTTATTGATCTCGCAGGAGCGTATATTACGTTGAACATTTCAACATTTGACAATGTTGACGTTGTGTTTAATACGGCGGATCAACTTTGTGTCTAATTTAACACGGAATTCAAGCATATTATCAGTTGAAACATTGATAAATCGGCCCCTAAATATCACTTGTGTGCAAGCGATAATAGCACTCCATTTTGTAATACCAGCACACAATAATGTGCGCTGGTTTAACAAGTAAATTGCAACGTGAACGTGAGCTCGCATTCGCATTGCTAAGAAACATTGCACTTACGAGAGCGCACTCCCATAGGCTAATATGGGAGCCACGTACGGCTTCAGAACCTTGTGCAGCTAAGGGGATAAGTAGTGCAGTGATGGGCAACATTTTTAAATACATATGTATATAAGCATATATATATATATATATATATATATATATATATATATATATATATATATATATATATATATATATATATATATATATATATATACTAGTCCTAAAGCCCATTCACACAGGCCATTTTTTGCAGTACAGCGGTCCCACCCCTTGCTCTCTCTCCCCCCTCTCTTTTGCTTTCTCTCTCCCCCTCTCTTTTGCTTTCTCTCTCCCCCTCTCTTTTGTGCTCTCTTGCCCTCTCTTTTGTGCTCTCTCTCGCTCCATCTCTCTTTTTCTCTCTCTCCCCTTTTTTTTTTGCTTTCTCTCCCGCCTCACTTTTGCTCTCTTTCTCCCCCCTCTTTTGCTCTCTCTCTCCCCCTCTCTTTTTTTCTCTCTCCCATCTTGTTTGCTCTTTCCCCTCTCTTTTGCTCCCTCTCTCCCCCTCTCTTTTGCTTTCTCTCCCCCCTCTCTTTTGTGCTCTCTCTCCTCCTCTCTTTTGCTCTCTCCCCTCTCTTTTGCTCTCTCTCTCTCCCCCCTCTCTTTTGCTCTCTCTCCCCCTCTGTTTTGCTCTCTCTCTTCCCCCTCTCTTTTGCTCTTTCCCTCCTCTCTCTCTCCCCCTCTCTCTCTCCCCCCCTCTCTCCCTCCCCCTCTTTCCCTCCCCCTCTCTATCTCTCTCTCGCCCCTCTCTTTTGCTCTCTTTCCCTCTCTCCCCTCTCTCTCTCCCCCTCTCTTTCTCCACCCTCTCTCTCCCCCTCTCTTTTACTCTCTCTTCCCCTCCCTTCCCCCTTTCTTTTGCTCTCTCTCCCCTTTCTCTTTTGCGATCTCTCTCCCTCTTTTGCTCTCTCTCTCCCCCTTTTTTATGCTCTTTCTCTCCCCCTCTCTTTTGCTCTTTCTCCCCCCCTCTATTTTTCTTTCTCCCCCTCTTTTTTGCTCTCTCTCTCCCCCCTCTCTTTTGCTCTCTCTTCCCTCTCTTTTGCTCTTCCCCCTCTATTTTGCTCTCACTCCCCTCTCTTTTGCTATTTCCCCTCTCTTTTGCTCTTTCCCCTCTCTTTCGCTCTCTCACCCTCTCTTTCTCTCTCTCTCTCTCTCCCCCTCTCTTTTGCTCTCTCTCCCCCTCTCTTCCCCCTTTCTTTTGCTCTCTCCCCCCTCTTTTGCTCTCTCTCTCCCACTCTCTTTTGCTCTCTCTCCCCCCTCTATTTTTCTTTCTACCCATCTCTTTTGCTCTCTCTCTCTCCCCCTCTCTTTTGCTCTCTATCTCCCCCCTCTTTTTTGCTCTCTCTTCCCTCTCTTTTGCTCTTTCCCCTCTATTTTGCTCTCACTCCCCTCTCTTTTGCTCTTTCTCCCCTCTCTTTTGCTATTTCCCCTCTCTTTTGCTCTTTCCCCTCTCTTTTGCTCTCTCCCTCTCTCTTTCTCTCTCCCCCCTCTTTTTCGATCTCTCCCGCATGCACGTGTGCGACCGGCCCCGCCTCGCCATGCCCGGTCCTGTCCCCATCACGCCCGGCCCTTTCCACTCACGCCCACCATTGTCACGCCACGGACAGCAGATCAGGTAGATTCTAAGGTCAGGTGTGTTTGTCCTTGCGCTGTTACTACTGCACATGACAGCTTCGGACAAACACACTTGGCCTTTTATATTATAGGATATTTATATGGTGGCCTATAAGAACACACAGTTCCCATAGACCGCAATGTAAAGGCACTTTTCAGTGCCATTTTATTTCTAACACTCCACTCCCACCAACTTTAAAGCCCAACTGCCTAGTGCAGTTATTTTTTATGAAAGAAAGGTAAATTTGTTTATTTAATTAAAAAATATATAATGCCCATTTGGGGCACTTTTAGAAAATTAACCCCAGCGATATTTAGTGCTCCACTTCTAATCTGGCCCTGTATCTCCTTGGCCTAAACTCAAAAATTGTGAGCTGGATAGAATGCTGGCTTAAAGGGAAACTAAACCCAAAATGTTACTTTCATGATTCAGGTAGAGAATACAATTTTAAACAACATCCCAATTTACTTATATTATCTAATTTGCTTCATTCTTTAGATATCCTTTGTTGAAGAAATAGCAATGCACATGGGTGAGCCAATCACACCATGCATCTATGTGCAGCCACCAATCAACAGCTGCGGAGTCTATCTAGATATACTTTTCAACAAAGGATATTAAGAGAAAGAAGCAAATTAGAGGGGGGCAGTTAATAATGGTATTCCTCAGAAGTCAGTTCTGGGTCCTGTTTTGTTTAACATATCAGCAAAAGGCTACAAGGATGTATGTCTGTTTGCAGATGTCACAAAAAATTGTAATAGAGTAGATGTTCTATGATTAGTGGACAAAATGGGAAGTGATTTACAAAAATTGGAGGATTGGACAAATGACTTTGATCTAAAGTTTAATACTGCAAAGTGCAAAATGATGCATTTAGGAAAGAAAAATCCAAACGTTAATTACAGACTCAATGACACTTTACTTACTGTTACAATTTACAAATGAGGAATGGGACTTGAGAATTATTATTACGAGTAAGGCCAGTAGAATGTAGACATGTGCATAGCGAAAAAATGGTTTAGTTTCAATTTCATTTCGGCAAATTAGTTAAGTTAAATAAATAATTTCGTTTTGGCATATTAGTTATGTTAAGTTAATAGTTTTTCGGATCCATTCGTTATTTTGGATCCATTCGTTATTCATATTCATTATTCTATTCTAAAGTTTAGAATAGAATAATGAATATGAATAAAGAATAGATCCGAAATAACAAATGAATCCAAAAAACGATTTAACTTAACATAAGGAATATGCTGAAACAAAATTATCTAAACTGCCATCCCCTCACATCATCAAAACGAAATAAAATCCTATTAACCTCTAAACCCCCGGCCCCCCACGATGTGATGCGATGTGGGGGATTGGCAGTGTAGGGGTTATTAGTGTTATTTAGTGTTGGCGATGTGGGGGGACGGCGGTTTAGGGGTTAATAGGTTTATTTAGTGTTTTATTTAGTGTCGGAAATGTGAGGTGACGACGTTTTAAAATAGATTAGTTAGAATGAATATGAAGAATGGATCCGAAAATTCGGAAACTGATTTATTAGTTTTCTGAATTTTTCAGGATTTTAGTTGTGGTGCCGATTAGGAAATTCGGATTCATACAGGGTATTATAATGATACAGGGTTAAAAAATAAAACTTACCAGGTGAGGCTCAATGACCTAAATATGTATAGCTTAGAGGAGCGAAGAGAAAGAGGTGATATGATAGCAACTTTCAAGTATATTAAGGGGCTTAATAAAGCTGACTCTGTGAGTATTTTTGATAAAAAGAAAGATTCAAGGACAAGGGTCAAGATCTCAAACTGAAGGGTAGTAGATTCAGGAGTAATTTGAGAAAGCACTTCTTTACAGAAAGGGTTATTAATTCATGTAATAAACTTCCACAAGAGGTAGTAATGACAAATACTCTGTGTGGCTTAAAGAATACCTGGGATAAGCATAAGGCTATCCAACAAACTAGATAAGTTAATACTTTTAGGATATATTGGGCAGACATGTTGGACCTATGGTTGTTATCTGTCATCAAAATCTATGTTTTTATGTATTTAGAGCAAAAAATTATCTTTGTAGGGTTACTTGATTCAAAAAGGAGAAACATACCTCATATGTTTACTAAAGGTATATATATATATACTGTACTTTTAGGATATATTGGGCAGACATGTTGGACCTATGGTTGTTATCTGTCTAATCTATGTTTTTATGTATTTAGAGCAAAAAATTATCTTTGTAGGGTTATTTGATTCAAAAAGGAGAAACACTGACCTCATATTTTTACTAAAGGTTGCAACTAACATATATATATATACTGTATATGTATATATATATATATATATATATATATATATATATATATATATATATATATATATATATATATATATATATATATGTTAAGGTATAATAAATGTTTAACCCCACGTGGTACATCACTTTTTTTCTGGAGTGCTGTTTACTTTTAGTTTTTTAAAGGCATATGTTTTTCACCTCAATGTTTTTAACCAAATAAAATAAAGGTTTGAAGGCCAGATGGCTATTAGTTATGGGGTCTTTAGTGCCCTTTTAAACATGACGATTTTATGGACTCCATTTCTGTCTTGCAGAGTAAGTATTATTTAAACAGCATTTGCAGAAAATCTAACTTTGAAAGCAGTGTCATAACCTCATATGACATATGCTTGTGAATTTAACAGCTGTGCATCTCATAATCTGGCATAACACATGGAACAATTATTTATCATTATACTAGCTTGGGAAAAAGTAGCTACTGGTTAACCTCAAGTTGACTTTGAGCTCCTTTGAATGAATCTAGTACTGTAAACAAGACTAATTTTAACAAGGCAACTAAATTACTTATTATTATATTGTAAATATTCTACTTACCGTAATTTGCAAATCAAGTAATTCATGATTGCATTAAGATGTTAATTGAACTGAATTTTGATATTAACATTCTCTAGTTATAAATTAACAATAAACTGTATAGGATTTGCTCTTAGTAGGATGGTCAAGCGGCCAATAGACTAGGGAAGCAAATAAATGTCTATTTTAGGTGATTACAACTATTTGTTCCCTAAAATTTTTAGAACACTTTAGGGCAAGACTACAAGTGAAGCACAAAAATGTTAGTGTTCACAATGGTCAAGTTCAATCCATAGCTCTTTTAGGCCCGGATTACAACTTGTGCAGTAAGTCCGTTGTGTACACAACACGCACAATGTGGCTGTACCGCAATTGCAATAGCGCAGCCATTAAAACTTTCTTTTTGCGTGCGTTATGGTGCGGTAACCCGTATAATGCACACAAACCAAGTTGCACGTATCCCCTATAGAGATCAATGGAGAAAAAATCTTGGGAAAAAAACTACCTGCGATTTGCGAAATTACCATCGCATGTTCGCATTCCCCATTGAAGTCTATGGAGAAAAGAAAGTTATCAAAACACCCTAACATAAACCCCTAGTCTAATAACCACTAAACCGCCGTCCCCCAACATCACCAACACTAAATAAACCTATAACCTCTAAACCGCCATCCCCCCACTTCGCCAACACTAAATAAACCTATTAACCTCTAAACCGCCACCCCCCACATCATCAACACTAAATAAACATATAAACCTCTAAACCGCCATCCCCCCACATTGCAACCACCTAAATTAAACTAATAACCCCTAAACTTAACACCCCCTTACTTTAACATAATTAAAATACACCTAAATTAAAGTTACAATATACTAGCTACCTTAAAATAAATAAAAACTTACATGTGAAACAAAAGTAAAACATAAGTTTAAACAAAAAAAACCCTAACTTTACTTGTTTAAAAAAAAAATAATAATACGAAAAATAAAAAATCTAACGGCTAGATCACGAGTTTTGTCGGTAAGGCTGTGCGGTGCTAACGCTCCTTTTTTTCTTGCCGCTCCCTTTAAACAACGCTGGTATTACGAGTTTTCTACAAGCCGGCTTTAGCCTCAGAAAAGTGAGCGTTGAGCAAAATTTAGCTCCACATCTCACCTCGATACCAGTGTTGCTTACGGTAGTGGTAAGCTGGCAAAACGTGCTTGTGCACGATTTCCCCATAGGAAACAATGGGGCTGAGCAGGCTGAAAAAAACCTAACACCTGCAAAAAAGCAGCGTTCAGCTTCTAACGCAGCCCCATTGTTTCCTATGGGGAAAGAAAAAATATGTCTGCACCTAACACCCTAACATGAACCCCGAGTCTAAACCCCCCTAATCTTACACTTATTAACCCCTAATCTGCCGCCCCCTACATCGTCGCCACCTGCATTATACTATTAACCCCTAATCTGCCGCTCCGGACACCGCCGTCACCTACATTATACTTATAAACCCCTAATCTGCTGCCCCCAACATCGCCGACACCTACATTATAGTTATTAACCCCTAATCTGCCCCCCCCAATGTCGCCGCAACTATATTAAATTAATTAACCCCTAATCTGCCGCCTCCAACGTCGCCGACACTATAATATAGTAGAATGCGAGGTCAATCCTATTGGCTGATTGGATCAACCAATCGGATTGAACTTCAATTAGATTGGCTGATAGCATCAGCCAATCGGATTTTTCCTACCTTAATTTCCGATTGGCTGATAGAATCCTATCAGCCAATCGGAATTCGAGGGACGCCATCTTGGATGATGTCATTTAAAGGAACCTTCATTCTTCGTTAGGACTTCGATTGAAGAGGATGCTCTGCATCGGCTGGATGGAAGATGGACGCGCTCCGTGCCGGAAGGATGAAGATAGAAGATGCAGCCTGGATGAAGCCTTCTGCCATCTGGAGGACCTCTTCTGCCCCGATTGGATGAAGACTTCTGCCGTATGGAGGACCACTTGTGCCCGGCTGGGTGAAGACGGCTCAAGGTAGGGTGATCTTCAGGGGAGTTAGTGTTAGGTGTTTTTAAGGGGGGATTGGGTGGGTTTTAGAGTAGGGGTATGTGGGTGGTGGTTTGTAATGTTGGGGGGTATTGTATTTTTTTCAGGTAAAAAGAGATGATTACTTTGGGGCAATGCCCCGCAAAAGGCCCTTTTAAGGGCTATTTGTAATTTAGTATAGAATAGGGAATTTTATTATATTGGGGGGCTTTTTTATTTTATTAGGGGGATTAGATTAGGTGTAATTAGGTTAAAATTCTTGTAATTCTTTTTTTATTTTCTGTAATTTAGTGTTTTGTTTTTTTTCGTAATTTAGTTTATTTCATTTAATTGTAATTAGTTTAATTTAATTTAGTTCATTTATCTATTTATAGTGTAGTGTAATTGTAACTTAGGTTAGGATTTATTTTACAGGTAATTTTGTACTTATTTTATCTAGGTAGTTATTAAATAGTTAATAACTATAACTATTGTACCTAGTTAAAATAAATACAAAGTTGCCTGTAAAATAAAAATAAATCCTAAGCTAGCTACAATGTAATTATTAGTTATATTGTAGCTATATTAGGGTTTATTTTATCGGTAAGTATTTCGTTTTTAATAGGAATAATTTATTTAATTGTAGTAAATTTATTTTGTTTAATTTAAATTATATTTAAGTAACAGGGGGTTAAACTTAGGGTTAGACTTAGGTTTAGGGGTTAATAAATGTATTATAGTAGCGGCGACGTTGGGGTCGGCAGATTAGGGGTTAATAAATGTAGATAGTGTCGGCGATGTTAGGGACGGCAGATTAGGGGTTAATAAAATGTAACTAGTGTTTGCGAGGCGGGAGTGCGGCGGTTTAGGGGTTAATACATTTATTAAAGTGGCGGCGATGTCCGGTCGGCAGATTAGGGGTTAAATAATTTTATTATAGGGTTTGCAATGTGGGGGGGGCCTCGGTTTAGGGGTTCATAGGTAGTTTATGGGTGTTAGTGTACTTTGTAGCACTTTAGTTAAGAGTTTTATGTTACGGCGTTAGCCCATAAAACTCTTAACTACTGACTTTTAAATGCGGTAGAAGTCTTGACAGGAGAGGGTCTACTGCTCACTTCTTCCAAGACTTGTAATACCGGCGTTAGGCAAATCCCATTAAAAAGATAGGATACGCAATTGACGTAAGGGGATTTGCGGCATCCAAAAGTCGCAGAAGAAAAGTGAGCGGTATACCTGTACCTGCCAGACTCGTAATACCAGCGGGCATTAAAAAGCAGCGTTGGGACCTCTCAACGCTGCTTTTTAAGGCTAACGCAGAACTCGTAATCTAGGCGTAACATTACTAAAAATAATAAAACCTAACATAAAAAACTACAATTACAAAGAATAATAAACACTAAGATTTACAAAAAAATAAAAAAGCTACCATTACAAAAAATAACAAACAAATGTATCCAAAATAATAAAAATTATTCCTATTCTAATACCCGGTTTAAAAACCCCACCCCAAAATAAATAAAAATCTTTATCTATAAATAAACTACCAATAGCCCTTAACAGCTCTTTTGCCAATAAAATAATCCAAATAACCCCTAACATTACAACCCCAACACCACCAACCCCCCAAAATAAAAAAAACTAACGGAAAAAAAAAACAACCTAATCTACCCATTGCCCTGAAAAAGGCATTTGTATGAGCATTGCCCTTAAAAGGGCATTCAGCTCTTTTTCAGCCCATAAAAAAATAAATCTAAAAAAAAAAACACCCCTCCCAAAAAAAACAACAACACTAAGATCAAAATCGGTACTCACCATTGCTGAAGTACGACGAAACATCTTCATCCAGGTGACTCCATCTTCATCCATCACGGGTCCATCTTCTATCTTCAAGGCGGAGCGTTCGGCAGAGGCTGAGCGGTCAGCGGAGGTCATCTGCGACACGGAGGTCCTCTTCATGCAATCGTCCACCGCATACTGAAGGTACCCCTTTTATATGTGGGTACCCTTGCATTTCTATTGGCTGAAAAATTCAAATCAGCCAATATGATGAGATTTGCTTACATCCTTTTAGCTGATTGACTTCAAATAATCCAATAGGATGTAAGCAGCTCTCATTCTATTGGCTGATTTGAATTCTTCAGCCAATAGGAATGCAAGCGTACCCCCGTATAAAAGGGGTACCTTACATTCAATCTTCAGTGTCCAGCAAACGATCGCATGAAGAGGAGCTCTGTGTCACTGATGACCTCCGCACCTCCACCGTGAAGATAGAAGATGGACCCGCGATGGATGAAGATGGAGCTGTCTGAAAGAAGATGTTAAGCTGGACTTCAGCAATGGCGAGTACCGATTTTGGGGTTAGTGTTAGGTTGTTTTTTTGCAGTGTTTTTTTTTAGATTAGGGCTTTTTTATTTTTTATGGGCTGAAAAAGAGCTGAATGCCCTTTTAAGGGCATTGCCCATACAAATGCCCTTTTCGGGGCAAATGTTTTTTATTTTGGGGGTGGGGGGTTGTAATGTTAGGGGGTATTTTGATATTTTATTGGCAAAAGAGCTGTTAACTTTAGGGTAATGCCCTAGAAAATGCCCTTTTAAGGACTATTGGTAGTTTATTTATAGATTAGGGTTTTTTTAATTTTGGGGTGTTTTTTTGTTTTTTTTTAAACGGGGGTATTAGAATAGGAATAATTTTTATTATTTTTTATAATTTTGTTTGTCATTTTTTGCAATGGTAAATATGTTAGTTTTTTTTTGTTGTTTTTTTTTTTTAAACAAATAATGTTAGTATTTTTTTAGTTTAACCTTAGGTTTTATTTTTGTTTCACAGGTAAGATTTTATTTATTTTAAGGTAGTTAGTATATTGTCACTTTAATTTAGGTGTATTTTAATTATGTTAAAGTTAGGGGGTGTTAGATTTAGGGGTTAATAGTTTAATTGAGGTAGTTGTGATGGGATGGCGGTTTAGAGGTTAATAGGTTTATTAGTGTTGGCAATGTGGGGTATTGATACATCTCAGGAGTGTCCTCCAGTAATGTTGGTATATTTATCAGCAGCAATTGCCACCAACGTTGTAATGCTCGTGGGATACTCCTCTATCAGACGGAACTCGGCCAGTAGTCTTGTTTTCCGGTCATTGAGCCGGAATGATAGGGAATATCCCAGAGCAGAGTAGGTTTGCAAGATGAGATAAATGGCACTCACCACAGGCAGGACAGTCCTTGGCGGCAACAGGCAGGAAACCACTAAGGTAGTCAGGCAGGCAGGGTTCAGCAACAGTAAGGAAGTCCAGGGGTAAACCACTAGGATGGTCAAGCAGGCAGGGTTTGGCAACAGTGAGGCAATCCAGGGCAGATAGGGGTTAACAGGTAGAGGGGTCAGACAAGCAGAGTTCAGCAGCAGTATCAATCCAGCAGTTAAGGGTTAAAGAGGCAGAGTGGTCAGACAAGCAAAGTTCAGCAGCAGTATCAATCCAGCAGTTAAGGATTAAAGAGACACAGTGGTTAGACAAGCAAAGTTCAGCAACAGTATCAATCCAGTAGTTAAGGGTTAAAGAGGCAGAGTGGTCAGACAAGCAGGGGTCAGCAACAAAATAGCAATCCAGCATACAAATCAATAACACCCAGGAGAACAGTAAGTAACACCTATACTTGGAGAGTGATAGGTAGGACTGACGTTACTTACATAGGTGCAGAATTCGCGCCACTGAAGATCCAGACCTGCTTCTGCAGGAGGAAGCGTGCGGCAATGATATCACTGCCGCATGCAGAGAGGAGCCGACTCCCCTCTAGGCAACGAGCAGACAGCAGGCGCCACGTCCCTAGCAACAGCTAGAGCGGTGCGGCGCGACAAACGTGTTACGTTTGTATTGTAATTATGAATATTAATAATTAATAGCAGTATAAAATTATTGTCAGCAATATCTCCAATGAATATAGTAGAACTTGTCAATACACTCCAGTGATACGTTATATAATCTCTGTAGTGTATACCAAAATGCTATTGAGATATCTAGAAATTCTGACAATAAAATTAATATAAATATTAATATTTAATCTCAAATAAAATTAATTCCTAAATTCTAACCAGTAAATCTCTATAAACACATGATTATATTAATGCAGAAAATAGTGTATTGATTATGACCAAATATATATACTATATATACTGTATATACTGTATATATATATATATATATATATATATATATATTTGTTACAATATCCTATATCAAGCAGGCTATAAAAAATTTAGATTAATTTCTATTCAATAGATAGTGTCTATTATCCCATGTATGGACACAATATTTCTATAAATTAACCTTTGCTCAGAATTAATTAAAGGTACCTCAGTATTATGAACACAATATTTCTATACAATAAATCAATCATTGTTGCAGGAATCTACCGCCCACCTAGCTTCCCTGTGCATTCCATTTCGGACATAGCACAGCTCCTTAGTGAATCCATAACTCAAAACCCAAAAAGTGAAATTTTGGTTTTTGGAGATTTTAACATCGATTGGCTGAATCCAAAAAATAACAGTTGTCACTCACTGTTTAAATCTTTGCAGCTAACGCAATTAATCTCCTCCCCAACTCGCATAAACATCAAAAACCATAATCATACCCTGCTCGACTGGATTCTCTCCACTTCTCCCGAACGAATCCAGGAGGCAGGTGTTCTCTCTAACAATTTCAGTGACCACTGCTTAGTGTACTGTGTGTGCAAAATAAAGGCTACTAAATCCTCTCCCAAGGTTAAAATCACCAGGTCCTTCAAAAAATGTAATCTTCAATCATTTCTAAATGACATCAAGAACCTCCCCTGGCACAGATTAAACCTAATCCCAGATCTAGACTCTGCAGTTGAATTCTTTCAGTCTGAACTCCTAAAAGTTTGGAATTTACATGCACCGCTGCGTAAGGTGAGAGTAAAAGGAGCACACTTGAATTGGATCACAGCTGACCTCATTCAAATGTACCAATTTCGGGATTCATTGTGGTCAAAGTTCAAGCATACTGGCTCTATGAATGATCACTGTGTATATAGACAATGGCAAAATATATGTACTAAACAAACAAAATTGGCTAAGGCACAATATTTCTGTGAAAATCTGAACAATAATATATCTAACCCTAGAAAGTTTTGGAAACTCATAAATAACTTACAAAATCCACCAATCCACTCCCAACCCTCCACTGTCAATGTGGATAACCAAAACCTGCAACTCCCCTTAGAAGTAGCAAATGCCTTTAACAATTATTTTGTCAGATGCTCCACCACCCTGATTGACAAACTAATAAATGGCACGCATCCTGAAGCTACAAATGTGGATCAGCCCCCACTAAAACAGCAAAGACCCAATATAGAGAAGTTCAATTTTAGACCTGTACCCTTCAATGTCAATAAGAAACACCTCAATAATCTAAAAATGAAAAAACAGTCTGGACCTGATCAAATCCCAGCAATGCTGTTGAAGCTCAGTGCGCCGGCAAAAGCCTGTCACAACCCTAATTAACGAATCCTTGGTGTCTGGATACATACCCAAACTCTGGAAAACTGCAAGAGTAGTGCCTATTCATAAAAGTGGGGAGTTAATCTTGGTTTCTAACTATCGCCCTATATCATTGCTCCCAGTATTGTCAAAAATCTTAGAAAAATGCATCCATACGCAATTATGCGAGTATTATCAACTTTCTAACTATCTGACCCCTGATCAATCAGGTTTTAGACCGAATCACTCCACTACCACTGCCCTCCTAAAAGTTTGCAACGACATCCAAACTGGCATGGAACAAGGAGACCTAACTGGAGCTATTTTCCTTGATTTTGCTAAGGCTTTTGACACAGTGGACCATGACATACTACTTCTCAAACTAAAAAACTCTGGTATTGCTGATCGCCCGTTAACCTGGTTTAAATCATATGTATCGGATCAATCACAACAGTGACTCCCTCCCTCTCCCAGTCACGTGTGGTGTTCCCCAAGGTTCCATTCTCGGCTCCCTACTATTCACATTATTTATAAATGATTTGCCTAATGTCTGCAAATCCTCAACTGTACACATGTACGCAGATGACACGGTAATCTATGCAAACAAATCTGATCTCCCGCAGCTTGAAGCAGTGCTCCAAGACCAG
Source organism: Bombina bombina (assembly GCF_027579735.1). NCBI lineage: Eukaryota > Metazoa > Chordata > Amphibia > Anura > Bombinatoridae > Bombina > Bombina bombina. The sequence goes on from NC_069499.1 coordinate 1,229,334,671, forward strand.
TTCACAGAGGTAGAAAAGTGGATCTAGAAAAACAAACTCTTCCTAAACACTGACAAAACTGTCACAATGATCTTTGGAACAGGACCTAAATTACAAAAATTACAAAATTCCCATCTTCGCATCAAAACAAAATCCAATAGCACGTTGACCGCAGTCCACTCTTTTAAATACTTAGGTATGTTGTTAGACCCCAATCTATCTTTTGGCCTCCACATAGAAAAACTTGCCTCTAAACTTTATCCAAAACTAGGTGCCCTGTAGAGAAACAAATCCTGCCTCAGCCCTACAGTAAAGTAAAAGATTTACAGCAAATGCTGATGCCTATATTGGATTATGGGGACATAGTATATGCACCTGCTCCGCAAACTCACCTTAATAAACTAAATACATTGTATAACTCGTTCTGCCACTTTGTGCTACAATGTAACTACAGGACCCACCATTGTGACATGCTAAAAGAACTAAACTGGCTGTCGCTGGAATCCAGACGCACCCTCCATCTTTCCTGCCTTGTCTTTAAGAGCCTTTCTGGGAAGCTCCCACCCTACCTGAGCAGAATGCTCTCCCCTGCTATTCCCACCTCCTATAACCTCCGATCCAATAACAGCACATTATTTAGCTTGCTTCAATACAAAAAGAAAGCAGCTCGATCCTCCTTTTCCTACAGAGCGCCACAATTATGGAATGACTTCCCTCACACTTTAAAAACTTCCCCAAGCCTAAAATCCTTTAAGAGATCCCTCTATAAATATCTTATAACAGACTGCTCCTGTCATGGTTGATTAAATATTTCGTACCTGTTCTATGTTAAATGTTTGCATATATTGTGTATTATTATTGTTTTTGTATTTTATTGTACCCTATTGTATCAATGCAATGTTTTGTGGTCCCAGGACATACTTGAAAACGAGAGAAATCTCAATGTATCCTTCCTGGTAAAACCAGGTAAGCACATCAGCCAGCATTGACCCTGATTACTGCCTGTGCATGAGTTTTTATCTGTGATAAAACCCACCTCTTTTTCTAATCATTCAGTGAAATTTTGGGTACGACCTTAGTCTGAGCTTCTCATTGGCCCTTGGAATTGCATATGGTAATTTTAAATCCCCTGACAATTTAAAATTCCCTTTTTTTTGCAATTCTCGCATTGAACCCCAGGGTGGACAACAGGCAACTGAATGCAGCTTCATAAGCAAATACTACTACAGAAAAATACATATATTTAACTTCATTATTATTTACTATATAATAAATATATATTTTATTTGAAGTCATTCCTTAATAAGGTACAGGAATATGATCTCATATATATGATTTAAGTCATAGGACAATTTATCTAGTATGTATTTATTTCAAAACCTCATTTTCACACCAGATTCTGAAAAACAAAAACAAATGTTGTTTTATTCTGACACAGTTAAACATTTTAAATTCACAAATGCAGCTATTTATTTAATATAGCGGACATTTTTTTAATATGGTATATTCCTAAAGGTAATCTCATATGATATGTTGGTATTCTTTCATAAAGACTTGGTATATTAAATATTTCTTCAAATTATAGACGATTTGTACTTTAAAATGAACTTTACGGTCACAATATTATCACATGCAATATGCTCTCCGCATTTAACATTGCACCAGCAGCTCACAAGAGCTGTTGGTGCAACACCGCCCCCTGCTGACTCGCGGCCAATCGGCCGCCAGCAGGGAGGTGTCAATCAACCCGATAGTACTCGATTGGGTTGAATTCCGGCGATTCCTGTCCGCCTCATCAGAGCAGGCGGACAGGGTTATGGAGCAGCGGTCTTTAGACTGCTTCTTCATAACTGCTGTTTCTGGTGAGTCTGCAGGCTCACCAGAAACACGGGGCCTCAAGCTCTATCCGGAGCTTGATAGATAGGCCCCTTTGTCTCATCATTTGCTGTGTTAAATGAATTACTTCTGAGATTTTGCTAGCTTTAAACGTGAGTCCAGACCTGTGTCTGCTGTGACTACAGGGGTTCCCTAATCAGCTAATTTTATTACCCACTATTTAGGTAGTGATCAAACTTTTCTTTGAATTTACATTATCTCTTAAAGTTTGGGACAAATGTTTATTTCCTTTTGTTCTTTGAGGCATCCATCTGTATTTGATTATAGCTAGGGGGAGTTCTGTGTCTGGGATGTAGTTTCAGGCCTGTTTGAGTAGACCTGTACTTTACAATTTCAAAACATTTGTACCCAGGGTTAATATTTCATGATAAATTAATTATTTATCTATATAATCCATATATATGTGTATATATCTTATATAATGTCACTCAGCAAAACCCTGACAGGGGGGACGGTGGTTTAGAGGTTAATAGGTTTATTTAGTGCTGGCGATGTGGGGGGATGGCGGTTTAGGGGTTATTAGGTTTATTTATTAATTGCGATGTGGGCGGATGGCGGTTTAGGGGTTAATATGTTTAATTCGTAGTTGCGATGTGGGCGAATGGTGGTTTAAGCGTTAATAGTGTAGTTTTTGGGTGTACTTTGCAACATATTTTTTAAGTGTTTTGTTAAACCTTTTGTGTTTCACAAAATACATAACTACAGGTCTTTGAATGCGGAATGGATCGTTGCGATATAGACCATAATGATCGTGGTAAAGCCATACTGCACAACTTGTAATATCAAGTAGGTGACCATTCCGCACGCAAAGACCATTTTATAATCGGTAAATCCATACTGCACAACGTGTAATCCGGGCCTTACATTTTTGCGCTCACATTACAAGTTATGTTTTATTGCTCAAGCAATAGTCTAGGGCACAATTACAATAACATCTACATGACGAATAATGCAGATGCGCTAAATCCCCCAAACAATAGACATCTGTTTTATATATATATATATATATATATATATATATATATATATATATATATATATATATATATATATATATATATATATATATATATATGTTAATAGTTTCTTTTTTTTTATATCAATTAACAAATGCAAAGCAAGTGAACAGAAACAAATTCTAAATCAAATCAATGTTTGATGTGACCACCCTTTTCCTTCAAAACTGTATCAATTGTTCTAGGTACACCTGCGCATATTTTTTAAGGAACTCAGCAGGTAGGTTGTTCCAAATATCTTGGTGAACTAACCACAGTTCTCCTGTGGATTTAGGCAGCCTCAGTTGCTTCTATCACTTCAGGTAATACCAGACAGACTCAATGATGTTGCGATAAGGATATAATCCCCTGAGGGGATTATACAGTCACTTCCAGGACTCCTTATTCTTTACGCTGAAGATAGTTCTTAATGAATTCAGCTATATGTTTGAAGTAATTGTTATGCTGTAGAATAACTTTGGGGCCACTCAGATGCCTCCCTGGTGTTATTGTATGATGGATAAGTATCTGTCATTGAGGAGACCATTAATTCTGACCAAATTCCCCACTCCATTTGCAATAATGCAGTCCCAAACTTGCAAGGAACCTCCACCATACTTTACTGTTACCTGCAGACATTCATTCTTGTACCGCTCTCCAGCCTTTAGGTAAACAAACTGCCTACTGCTACAGTCAAAATTTTGAATCATCAGTTCAGAGCACCTGCTGTCATTTTTCTGCACCATAGTTCCTGTGTTTTCGTGCATAGCTTGGCCTTGTTTCCATGTCAGAAAAATGGCTTTTTGGCTGTAAGTTTCCCATGAAGACCACTTCTGACTAGATATTCTATGGACAGTAGACTCTGGTTTCTGCCAATTTTGAGCTTCCGCTTTTTCTTTCTTCTGATTGTGAAGAGAAGTAAGCATTATGTGTTTTTCATCTGCTGCACTAAGTTTCCTTGGCCGACCACTGAGTCCATTTCTTTGTGCTTCTTCAGAAGACAGCACATCTGGAAACCTGTCAGCCTTGGAATTTCTGCCTGGGAGAGACCTTGCTGAAGCAGTGCAAATACCTTGTGTATTATTGCTGTGCTCAGTCTTGCAATGGTTTATAACTTTTGACATTAAACTATCTTCATAAACCTCACCATCACCCAGATTACAAGTTTTGTGGTGTGGCTATACCGCTGAAAAATTGGCCTTTGCGCAAGGAATGGAAGGTCACCCGTATTATAAGTCGCGGTGGCACAGACAAAGGCTGTGGCGGACATTTTCCAAAGTACAGACCTTAGTGAAGGACACCAAGGTACATTTGAAATTAAAGACATTATTTTATAGTGCTTTGTATTATTATACTGATGCAGATACCACTGATCCTATAACCAGCCCTCCTCTAACTATACCCATGAGCCAGTGTCACTACTGTGTCTTTGTATAGTGTTTGGTTTTATTATAGTGCTGCAGATACCACTGATCCTATAACCAGCCCTCCTCTGGCTATACCCATGTGCCAGTGTCACTAGTGTGTCATTATATAGCACTGGGTGTTATTATACTGATGCAGATACCACTGACCCTATAACCAGCCCTTGTCTGGCTATACGCATGTGCCAGTGTCACTACTGTGTCTTTGTATAGAGCTGGGTGTTATTATAGGCCAGTAGTTATGGATTATGCAAAACAAAAATGTTTCACAAAACTCATAACAAAAATATTACAAAGTACACTAACACCCATAAACTACCTACAAACCCCTAAACCACCACCCCGCATCGCAAATACTATATTAAACTTATTAACCTCTAATCCGCCGCCCACCCACATTGCCAACACTACCATAAAATATTAACCCCTAAACCGCCGACCCCCCACATCGCCAACACTAAATAAACCTATTAACCCCTAAACTGCCGACCCCCACATCGCAAATACTAAAGTAAACCTATCAACCCCCTAAATCGATGGCCCCCCACATCGCGACACATTAAATTAAACTATTAACCCCTAAACCTAACACCCCCTAACTTTAAATTAAAGTTACAATATAACTACCTTAAAATAAATAAAAACTTAACTGTGAAATAAGAAAACTATAACTAAAGTTACAAAATTAAAAAATCCTAACACTACAAAAAAAAAAAACTAAAATTACAAAAAGAAACCAGTCTAAAATTTCAAACAATAAAAAATCTAAGATTAAAAAATATAATAAAGAAAATTATCCAAAATAATAAAAATTTAACTTAATCTAATACCCCTATAAAAACAAAAAAGCTACCACAAAATAAAAAAAAACCTAATCTAACAATAAACTACCAATAGCCCTTAAAATTGCCTTTTGTAGGGCATTGCCCTTAAGAAATCAGCTCTTTTACAATAAAATTGTATTGTATCCAATACGTCGCGTCTGCTCATGGGGTGTAAATCCTCCCCTTCCTTGTGATCTAGATAGACTCCACCGGTAAACAGCTCCATTTCTATAATCCTGTTCGTCTCTTGCAAATTTTCTTCTCTTTCTTGCCTCCAGCTCTTTACAGTAGGCCCCCAACAATTTATCAATCTCAGCAGTTGTTTTATTATACTCATCAGAGGGAAGGGATTCCTTTAATTGACTTTTCTGAGCAGAAACTTTGTCTTTATACAGAGCAATCTCTTTCTGAGCATATTCAACCGTCCAGGTGATAATTTCAAATGAGCATTTGTTGATGATGCTTTCAAATTTATCACAATAATCTTTGCCATCTGCAAATAATGTAGGACAACGCCAGGCACTGGAGGATCCCTTCAGTGGTTCAGAGTCTTCCGTGAGTTTTTTAACGGAGGACTCCGACATTGAAAACAACGTGCAGGGCGAAAACATAGAAAGAGGACCGCCAATGTACATGACCTGGACCAGAGGCTGCAGGGCACGAGGACACCAGAGAAGACATCACAACTACTAAAGGTACCGGGTGATGATACATATGGGGGTGTGGGAGACTGCCAACAAGACCAGACTGTTGTAAAATGCAGCACCACAATAAAATCTCCCCTTACTGTAAACTCTCCTATGTCTATTGTACCTATACTGGACCAGATTATACTATCTTCTGGGAAAATAGGAGACTGCCAGCAAGGACGAGTAATTGCAAAAACAAGCAATTCTAAGAATAAGATTCTCCCATCTATGGACAGTACCATACTTATTACACCTGCACCGGAGCAGACTGACATACCACTTGACACTAATATTTATGGTACCACTGAGTGCACTGAGTCAGGACTTTCTTTACCTGATGATAATCTTGGTCACAATATTTCTAATCATGTTTTGGAGGAGTTAACACTTCTCAATAAAGGTTTATCATTTTCAATTTTCAGTAATATTGATGAATTTGAGTTACAAAAAGATTAAAATAATTTTTTTAGAAAAATTTAATTAAAAGCATAATTTGGCACTAATTCAGCATATCCAGCTATCACTAATATTACGCATGAGACTTTTAGCAACCCCACCAAATATGGTATGGATGCAATCAGCCAATAGGATTGAGCTTGCATTCTATTGGCTGTTCAATAGAATCAGCCAATATTGCATCAGCCAATATGATTTTTTCTACCTTAATTCCGATTGGCTGGTAACTTCATTCTGTTTTAGTCGTCGGATGAAGAGGATGCTCCGCATCGGATGTCTTGAAGATGGACCCGCTCCGCGCCGGAAGGATGAAGATAGAAGATGCCAACTGGATGAAGACTTCTGCCCGTCTGGAGGACCACTTCGCCCGGCTTGGATGAAGACTTCTGCCCATCTGGAGGACCACTTCACCCAGCTTGGATGAAGACGTCTCTCAGTAAGTCGATCTTCAGGGGGTTAGTGTTAGGTTTTTTTAAGGGTGTATTGGGTAGGTTTTATTTTTTTGATTAGGGTTTGGGCGGCAAAAGAGCTAACTGCCATTTTAAGGGCAATGCCCATCCATCTTAGGTTTTTTTTAGCTAGTATTTTATTTGGGGGGTTGGTTTTGTGGGTGGTAGGTTTTACATTTGAGGGGGTTGTTTGTATTTTTTTTACAGGTAAAAGAGCTGATTACTTTGGGGCAATGACTCGCAAAAGGCCCTTTTAAGGGCTATTGGTAGTTTAGTTTAGGCTAGTTTTTTTTATTTATTTTGGGGGGCTTTTTTATTTTAATAGGGCTATTAGATTAGGTTTAATTAGTTTAAATTTCTGTAATTTGTTTATTATTTTCTGTAATTTAGTGGGGGTTTTGTTTGTACTTTAGCTAATTTAATTTAATTTAATTTAGGTAATTGTATTTAATTTAGTTAATTTATTTAATGATAGTGTAGTGTTAGGTGTTAGTGTAACTTAGGTTAGGTTTTATTTTACAGGTACTTTTGTATTTATTTTAGCTAGGTAGTTATTAAATAGTTAATAACTATTTAATAACTATTCTACCTAGTTAAAATAAATACAAACTTGCCTGTAAAATAAAACTAAATCCTAAGCTAGCTACAATGTAACTATTAGTTATATTGTAGCTATCTTAGGGTTTATTTTACAGGTAAGTATTTAGTTTTAAATAGGAATAATTTAGTTAATGATAGGAATATTTATTTAGATTTATTTAAATTATATTTAAATTAGTGGGTATTAGGTTTAGGGTTAGACTTAGGTTTAGGGGTTAATAACTTTAATATAGTGGCGGCGCGTTGGGGGCGGCAGATTAGGGGTTAATAAATGTAGGTAGGTGGCGGTGATGTTAGGGATGACAGATTAGGGGTTAATACTTTTTAACTAATGTTTGCGAGGCGGGAGTGCGGTGGTTTAGGGGTTAATATGTTTATTATAGTGTCTGCAACATTGGGGGCGGTAGATTAGGGGTTAATAATTGTAGGTAGGTGGCGGCGACATTGGGGGAGGCAGGTTAGGGGTTAATAAATATAAAGTAGGTGTCGGCGATGTTGGGGGCAGCAGATTAGGGGTTAATACATATAATGTAGGTGGCGGCGGTGTCTGGAGCGGCAGATTAGGGGTTAAAATTTTTATTTTAGTATTTGCGATGCGGGAGGGTCTTGGTTTAGGGGTTAATAGGTAGTTTATGGGTGTTAGTGTACTTATTAGCACTTTATTTATGAATTTTATGCTACGGCGTTGTACCATAAAACTCTTAACTACTGACTTTTAAATGTGTTAGGACTCTTGACAGGGTAGGGTGTACCGCTCACTTTTTGGGCTCCCAGGACAGACTCGTAATACCGGCGCTATGGAAGTCCCATAGAAAAAAGACTTTCCAAAGTTTACGTAAGTCGTTTTGCGGTAAGGCCAAAGAAGTGTGCGGTGACCCTAAACCTTCAAGACTTGTAATACCAGCGGGCGCAAAAAAGCAGCGTTAGGACCTCTTAACGCTGCTTTTTTACCCTAACGCACAACTCGTAATCTAGCCGATAGTATTTCTACTTATGTAGCTTGGGTGGAAAAAGAAATTGAGAGAGCTCTACAAAGAGATAAAAAAAATATGGTACTGGAATACATAGGTACACATCCAGACATGATAAACAGGCACTTAATTCATTGAAGAATAATGCTAATATCACTGTTAAGGAAGCTGATAAGGGCGGCACTATTGTCCTTATGAATAAAATAGACTATACACAAGAGATTCTGAACCAGCTTCATAACACACAGATCTATCAGAGATTAGACACAGATCCCACTTGTAAGATACAAAAAGAAAATTAATGTATAAATATGAGGGAATTGAAAAGAGGAGTAATAACAGAGACCTTCAGAAATAGCCTATTGGTGCAACATCCAATTAGGCCTGTTATATATATTTTACAGAAAATACACAAAAATGCCACTAGACCACCAGGCAGGCCGATTGTGGCTGGTAAGGGTTCAGTTTTTTCGAAAAACACCATATTTCTTGATAAGGTTTTACAACCATCAGTGACTCAAATGACTTTGTATCTGAAGGATACTGGCGATTTTTTGAAAAAACTGAACAACATGGATTATGTGGGTGACAAATGTATTATCTACACCTTGGATGTATGCAGCCTATATACATCTAATAAACATGTGAGTGGAACGACATCAGTTCAAAGTCTATTGAGATCTGAGGGCCTTTATACTGAGGATCAAAGTGGTTTTCTCATGGAATTGCTTGATATTATTTTATATCAAAATTATTTCCTTTTTAAAGATGTTTATCAACAGAAACAGGGTACTGCTATGGGCTCCAATGTCGCCCCTACATATGCCAATATTTTCATGGGCAGCTGTGAGGAGCACTTTGTGTATCCTCACAGATTGTTCATGCTCTATGGTGCCTCCTGGTGGAGGTACATTGATGATATTTTTGGCGTGTGGAGGGGTGACATTGAGAGCCTATTAGGTTTTGTGGATGACCTTAATATTTTCAGTTTTCTCTGATGGCTAGTGAAACATCTGTTAACTTTTTGAATACAATAGTCTATAAAGAGAATAGTTTCTTAAAAACAGACCTCTATACTAAGCCTACAGATAAAAACAGCCATTTGAGGTACGATAGTTATCACTCTCCAAACATATTTAAAGCACTGCCCAAAAGTCAATTTACTCGAGTAAAAAGAATAGTTTGTGACCCTGACCAATGTAATAAAAGATTGGAGGAAATAGCAAGCAAATTCCAAAATATTTAATAGACAAGCAAAAATATGAAGTCAGTTCTACCCGGGTAGAGGAAAGAAAAAAGGAAGTTAAAAATGAGAGATTGATTTTTGTCAGTACATGTACAATTACATGAGTAATAAAATCAGCCGAATACTCCAAAAACATTGACATATACTAAAAGATCTTAACCCTTTTGTCTGTGCATTTGATCACCCCCCCCCCCCCCATGGCAGCATATAAGAGGAATAAAAATATAAAGGACTATTTAGTTTGTGCTGACATGGGAAGTCATAAAATGGCCCCTATTTAAGAAAGTCTGGCGGACCTGATCCGACAGTGCGGATCAGGTCTGCCAGACCTCACTGAATACGGCAAACAATACGCTTGCCGTATTCAGCATTGCACCAGCAGCTCACAAGAGCTGCTGGTGCAACGCCGCCCCCTGCAGACTCGCGGCCAATCGGCCGCCAGCAGGGGGGTGTCAATCAACCCGATCGTACTCGATCGGGTTGATTTCAGGCGATGTCTGTCCGCCTGCTCAGAGCAGGCGCACAGGTTATGGAGCAGCGGTCTTTGTGACCTCTGCCTCATAACTGCTGTTTCTGGCGAGCCTGCAGCCAGGCTTGCTAGAAACACGGGGGAACATCAAGCTCCATTCGGAGCTTGATAGATAGGCCACAATGAGTATACAAAAAACTATAGGCCCAGGAAAGACAGGCTGTTTTCCATGTTTAAGCTGCAATAATTGTAACTCCATGATTAAGGGAGAATTCTTCTATCATCCCACGCAGGGCACAAAATTTAAAATCAAACAATTTTTAACTTGCAGATCAAAATACATAATATATCTTATTAAATGTCAGTGTGGCCTCAATTACATTGGTGAGTCCTGTAGGGAGGCCAGGGAGCATATCACGGAACACAAATCGAACATAAGGTGTAAAAATAAAGATGCCCCTGTATCCTCACACTTTATAGAAGCAGGCCATAACATTAGCCAATTACGCTTCCAGATCATAGAGAGAGATACCCCAAGGAGGGGTGGTGATAGGCAGCATCTTCTTAAAGCCAGGGAAAGGTATTGGATTAACAAACTGCAAACTTTAAAACCTAGGGTCTAAATAAGGACTTTGATTGGTCAGTCTTTAGATGACCATTTCCCTGTATGTATAATATCTGACATGTTAGATTGTTTCATCATGGATAATATTTACTAAATTTATGTATAAATTTGTGTATAAGACTTTTTTGTATGCTACATTATATGGTCTCCTTGACTTACCATATTTGTATGGATTTGATGTTCTATGCTCTGTGAAGATTTTGGAGTTGAATGCTTTTGCATAATGTTTATATATAATGCTGCTACTCATTTTTCAAAAATTGTATATATTAGGCTAGATGTGTTTTTAATTGTATATCAAGAATGGCTTTCATTACCCATTATTAGCACTGTCTCCTTAAGAAAAATAAGATCCTATCATGAAGATATACAAACAATTTCCTATAGGTGGCATTGCGTTTTAATTAATGGGTGTTAACTTACACCTGCATATAGGTGTACAACTAGCCTCCTTGTATACCCATGTAGACATGACTAAGGACCTTGTATAGGTCTGAAACATTGTTTTTCTTGTGGACCATGGAATAATAAAGATTTTTCTTTTAACCATCTGCCCAGGCTGGAGCCTCTTTTCCTTTTTCAAGATTTGTCATTGGAGGAGTGGCTGACTCCTTGCTCCTGTACCTATTTGTTTGGGTGCTGTTCCCCATACTCTCATTTTCTCCCATATCATGCAACATCAGGGAGCATAAATTCAATTTTTTTAAGCCAGGCAAATGTCCCAATTACAATGTCACTGTGGGGAAAAAAACACATTACCTCCCTAGTCAAAGAGGCCATTTACCCCTTCATCACCTTTGTAGAATTCTCAGATCTTCATATCCAGGCTACTATTGATCAACTGACATCTCCTTCAATAGTAATAAATGGTCGCCTCCACTGTTTATAAACTCCATGACCAAGCTTGTCAAAATTCTCAGACCCAGGTTTTGATCCCTGTCCTAACTCCAAACAAGTTTGCCTCATTGCCTTTATAGAGGGATCGGCATACACACTACCAAAAAACCTCAGTGTGGTCCTCTAAACACAGCTCTGGAGTTATTTTTAGATTAGTCTTTTTTTTTGGAGGGGGGGGGTACTTTTATTGTAAAATGGGGTTGTAGTATTTTTTAAAAAAAGAGCTGTAACACTTTAGAGCAATACTCTACAAAAAGGGCTATTCTCACAGTAACTGTTAATGTTAGATAAGTTTTTTTGGGGTGTTTTTTGTTTTGTTTAGTATAAACATAACTGTGGAGGTTTTATTTTTTGAAGTGTTGTTTTTTGTTTTCTATAATGTTAGATTTTTTTGTTGTAAATTTAGTGTTTGCTATTTTTTTTACTGGGTGGGGGTTAGGAGGTGTAAGGTAGTTAAGTAGTGTAGGGGTAGTTTGTGTTGGGATTTGTGGTGGTTTAGGGATTAAGCTGTGTAGGGGAGTTTGCAGTGTGCTATTGGCGGTTTAGGGGTTAATAGGTTAGGAAGTTAATTGCTGTGAGCTATTAGCGGTTTAGGGGTTAGTTAGTGTAGGGTTAGTTTGCGGTGGTGGCTGGCTTATGTCATTTTAGGGGTAGATAGGTATAGTTATTAGGTTGTGTATGATATATTTAAAAGGGATCCTTTAATTTAAATCAGCAATGTTGGTGTTGATACTGTTATATTTTGTCAGCATCGCCACCCATTGCAATGTATAGTAAAACGCTCTTATGCGATGTTGTCTTTAAAGAGTAATGTTGGCTCTTTTGAATATTTCACTGGCATTCTCGGCATCGCATCAGATCCATTTGAATATATCGCCGCCTTGCAGTACTTTTGATCATCGTGGCCTCTATCTGAATCATGAAAGAAAATTATTTTTTTTATGCCCCTTTAGTATTTATTGAATCTTATAAAACATTATGGGCTAGATTACAAGTGGAGCACTATTTAACACTCCCGCCCGAGCGTTAACTGAGCTAGAAGTAATACGTCGGATTGCGCTCGTATTATGAGTTGAAAGTAAACTGTATTTGCTCGCGCGCTAACCTAGTCCCCCATAGAAGTCATTAAAGCACCCTACTTGCACGCAAACCCTATTCCATATTCTCAAATGCACTAACTAGACATGAAATATGAATATTCCAATGATCTTCACGTAAAAGAATATGTTCTATTTATTCATAAATACACACACACATATATATATATATATACTGTATATATATATATATATATATATATATATATATATATAAAACCTTCAGAACCAAGCAGTCACGTTTCTCCAGATTTGTAAAACAGCTGCCAGGGTGCACGTTCAATATAATAGCATATAATGGCCTGTAACAAACCACTCACTGGTCTTTTCTTTAATGTATCAAATCATTTATTGTGACGTTTTGGGGTTTCCCCCTTCCTCAAACAGATAAACACATAGTACAAATTCTTACCCTGAATACCTCAATATATACACACCGTCTCATCACCTTTTCTCAGCCCTGCCGAACCAGAAGACACCCGTTGTTCCACCAGCACAACTGCACATGCGTGATGTAAACTACGAAGTCCCAGGCCGGCCAACTGTATTAACAATCAAAACAAAATTAACATCAATATTACATGTTATGATCATGTCATCTCTTCTGGCTGTCAAACCTGCCCTGCTATCTTGTCATATTGTTATGTTATATAGCATGCAATCAATAATATATACATAGAAAAATCAATTTCTCACCACTGCAAATACATCTGAGATGATGTTTAAATATACATATGCGCCTAATTTTCAGTATGTTTAATAGTATTTCCATATTAAAAGAACTACAGCATTTGGCTAATACTTGAACTACCAATATTAAATCTATGCATTCACCCTGCTCAATTTCTATATTCAAATTCACATTATTTGGTATTTATGCATATACAGGAACACTTTCACTCAGAACTCTGGATCCTAACTCTGTATGCAATTCTCACAAACATGATTGTTTGACAATATGTCATATGTAATATTCATCAAATAACCAGGACATGTAATCTGTATCACATCAGTTCAAACAATTTGACTCGTAATAGTCACTCGGTATATTCCATTTTACGTTTTACGTTGAGAGCTGCTGCAATGTTATTATCACCCACTGGCTGTTTAGGCCACTCTTACCAGACTTCTGTGAGGTAGCGGTGCATGGGTTTACAAAATTACCTCTCCAAGTGCCCTCCTCTCTTCACCGGCGTGGCTCAGCGTCCTCGTGGAACATCCGCAGACACCTGACGTCACCAGGGTACTCCCCCTTCACTCGTCACTGATGTCTGTCCTCCAATGGTAACGTTGATGATAGGTCACACCTCCCCGCAGCCGAAGACCGTGGAAATGCTGGAAGGGCAAAGTATGTAGAAAAGAAAGTATATTCCACGATGTCTTTTAAAATCCAAACTTTATTCTTTCATAATAAAATCTAGAGGGATGGCAACAACAAGTACACACTGTAGCGGTATGGCACTGGTGGCTTACGTGTTTCGGCAATGCGCCATAGTCATAGCCTGCAGTGTCTAGTGTCGCACCCATACAAATACTATTAAAAACGTTCTTATTGGATAATTAAAACCCACATACATAATTGAAAAACACCCACTAACTTAGTGCACAAGATTAACTATTCGAGTAGCACCAATGCATTCTATTGAACAAATACCCTAAACACAGAAACTTTCTGCACTGCTATGTTGTCAGCTACTAATCATAACGGCCCATCTGTAGCAATAATGTATACACATCAATATAGATACATGAAGCGTGTTAATATTACTGCTTTCAACAAAAGCAGAACCAAGGGATTACCAATAATCCTTACAATCATAGCAGCTGATATCTTGAAATCTTTTGAAAATTGTAATGTTATACATAGAAAATGTAATAGTATTGGAATGGCTTTTAGTTAAAGGGACATGACACGCAAACTTTTTCTTTCATGATTTAGAAAGAGAATGCATTTTTAAACATCTTTTTAATTTACTTCTATTATCTAATTTGTGTTATTCTCTTGATATTCTTTGCGGAAAAGCATATCTAGATATGCTCAGTAGCTGCTGATTGGTTGCTGCACCTAGAAGCATCATGTGATTGGCTCACCCATGTGCATTGCTTTTTCTTCAAATAAGGATAGCTAAAAAATGAAGCAAAATAAATAATAGAAGTAAATTGTAATGTTGTTTAAATTTGTATGTTCTATCTGAATCATGAAAGAAAGATTTTGGGTTTAGTGGCCCTTTAAGTTATTTCTGTTACCTACATTTTATAGGATATGTAAACATAATACAAGGCAACTGCTCATTAGAGCTTATATTAGGAGAAGTTATAAAAGAAATCCAAGGTTGCGGAATCAAATGGATGAAAATGAGGTACATGCAGCATGCATGTTGCAGGGTCCTAATGCTATTAATTCACTATGTCCCAAGCATGATTGATACCAGGCAATTTATTATATTGGTAATCCCTTGGTTCTGCTTTTGTTGAAAGCAGTAATATTAACACGCTTCATGTATCTATATTGATGTGTATACATTATTGCTACAGATGGGCCGTTATGATTAGTAGCTGACAACATAGCAGTGCAGACAGTTTCTGTGTTTAGGGTATTTGTTCAATAGCATGCATTGGTGGTACTCAAATAGTTAATCTTGTGCACTAAGTTAGTGGGTGTTGTTCAATTATGTATGTAGGTTTTAATTATCCAATAAGAACGTTTTTAATAGTATTTGTATGGAATGCTGAAACCATAGACTGTGACATTATCTTTTCAGAAGACAAAAGTGTTTTGGCTTTAAGCATGCTTTTTGAGAACATGGAGAATCTGCTTGTTAAGGAATCAAAATTGCAATGGGAAATTTGGACATTTGCGAAGTATAGATCTGTAAAAATGGTTCCCAGAGGTCTACGCATTTTTAAATTTCCTACTTTTGATGTGGACTGTAGCGACAAAGATTTTGAGGAACTTTGGAATGATGTTTTAACGGAATGTTCCCTAAATTTAATGTTGCTTCTAATTCAATTTAAAACCAAGCAGTTAGATCTAGTGAAGAAAGAGATATCAGAATTGCAGGCAGAGCTTAATAAGCGCAGTACAGCAACTGAGTTTGCTAAATACGATAGTATTTTAAGAGGTGTGTTAGCCACTAGTAGATCAAACATCATGGAAAGAAAACATAAGTTCCTAAGAGATAAAAGCGATTATTCCACAAACACAGTCTCTGTATGGAACAAAAAACAAAGGGGTACACACAGACAGACACAGCCTAGGTTTGGGAGAAGGAGACGAGGACAAAGAAACAGGAATAATAATAATAATAATAACAGGAGTGTAACTTTTACAGGCAGTGATACCGTACAATACAGTACTGATGATAGCCAGGGGGAAGATGGAAAGTGAAAAGATCCTACTCAAGAACAGAATCTTGCTATAAACTCAAACATGAGTATTCCCAGCACTAGCAACACAGTATATACACCACCACAAGTTAATGCACAGCAATTAGTGGTTAGATCTAAAGACACCCCCTATCATCTGGAATCAGGGTTACCTGCTAAAAGTCAGTACACAGAAAATACAAGTTTGATAGAACAGGTTTTTCCCCCAGGATCAGATAAATCACCAAGGAGGGAGAACTCAAACCAATTATATGAAAGCCAACAAACAGCAGGGGCAATCAAGATACCAGTTGAGAACAGCAAAACCAGTTTCAAAGTACAAATGAATGTAATACAAGATAATGTGATCAATCTTTCCTCAGTATGTCTTACTGAGGAACAGTTGAAAGTCCTTAATTTAGGTCTCAATTTTTCTCCTACTAATCACTTTGATATTTCTTTCATGTAATTAGCAAGAGTCCATGAGCTAGTGACGTATGGGATATACATTCCTACCAGGAGGGGCAAAGTTTCCTAAACCTCAAAATGCCTATAAATACACCCCTCACCACACCCACAATTTAGTTTTACAAACTTCGCCTTCCATGGAGGTGGTGAAGTAAGTTTGTGCTAGATTCTACGTTGATATGCGCTTCGCAGCAGGCTGAAGCCCAGTTTTCCTCTCAGAGTGCAGTGAATGTCAGAGGGATGTGAAGAGAGTATTGCCTATTTGAATACAATGGTCTTCCTCTAGGGGATCTATTTAATAGGTTCTCTGTTATCGGTCGTAGAGATTTCTTCTCCTACCTCCCTTTTCAGATCGACGATATTCTCTTATATACCATTACCTCTTATTTTTTGTGACACTCTAAGCTATGGTTGGGCACTTTATATGTAAAGTTCTAAATATATGTCTTTAAACTTATATTTGCCATGATTCAGGATAATCAGTATTCCTTCATTCAGACTGTCAGTTTCATTATTTCGGATAATGCATATGAATAAATATTTTTTTCTTACCTTGAAAAATTTCAAATTGACTATTTTTCCCTGCGGGCTGTTAGGCTTGCGGGGGCAGAAAATGCTTCATTTTATTGCGTCATACTTGGCGCAAACTTTTTTGGCGCAAAATGTTGTCATTTCCAGCGCCGTAGTTGACGCCAGAAGTTGTTTTTAGTTACGTCATGTGTATTCAGATTTTTTTTGCGCCAAAAAATGTGGGTGTCGGTTTCGGCGTCAAAGGATGTGGGCGTCATACTTGGCGCCAAAAAAGTGGGCGTCTTTTTTGTTTCACTTTTTTCTCACATTATTTAAGTCTCATTTTTCGTTGCTTCTGGTTGCTAGAGGTTTGTTATTTTGCATCATTTTCCCATTCCTGAAACTGTCATTTAAGGAATTTTATAATTTTGCTTTATATGTTGTTTTTTCTGTTACATATTGCAAGATGTCACATCCTGACCCTGGATCAGAATCTACTACTGGAAAGACGCTACCTGATGCGGTTTCTACCAAAGTTAAGTGCATTTGTTGTAAATTTGTGGTAACTGTTCATCCGGATGTAGTTTGTGTTAGTTGCCATGATAAACTTTCCAATGCAGATTGTGTCTCCATTAGTAATAATCCTTTACCTGTTGTTGTTCCATCAACATCTAATGTTCAGGATGTTCCTGTTAATGTAAAGGAATGTGTTTCTAATTCTATTAGGAAGGCTCTGTCTGTTATTCCTCCTTCCAGTAAACGTAAAAGGTCTTTTAAAACTTCTCATATTTCGGATGAATTTTTAAGTGACTGCCATCATTCTAACTTATCTGTTTCTGATGAGGATCTATCTGCTTCAGAAGATTCTGCCTCAGATATTGATACTGATAAATCTTCATATTTGTTTAAAATGGCGTTTATTCGTTCTTTACTTAAAGAAGTGTTGATTGCATTAGATATGGAGGAGTCTAGTCCTCTTGATACTAAATCTGCTAAGCGTTTAAATTTGGTTTATAAACCTCATGTAGTTATTCCAGAAGTTTTTCCAGTCCCTGATGCTATCTCAGAAGTGATTTCTAGGGAATGGAATAGTCTGGGTACTTCATTTACTCCTTCTCCAAGGTTTAAGAAATTGTACCCTGTGCCATCTGATAGATTAGAGTTTTGGGACAAAATCCCCAAAGTTGATGGGGCTATCTCTACTCTTGCTAAACGTACTACTATTCCTACGGCAGATAGTACTTTCTTTAAGGATCCTTTAGATAGGAAGCTTGAATCTTTTCTAAGGAGAGCTTATTTATGTTCAGGTAATCTTCTTAGACCTGCTATTTCTTTGGCTGATGTTGCTGCAGCTTCAACTTTCTGGTTGGAGGCTTTAGCACAACAAGTATCAGACCATAATGCTTATAGCATTGTTAAACTTCTTCAACATGCTAATAACTTTCTTTGTGATGCCATTTTTTTATATCATTAGAATTGATGTCAGGTATATGTCTTTAGCTATTTTAGCTAGAAGAGCTTTATGGCTTAAAACTTGGAATGCAGATATGACTTCTAAGTCAACTTTGCTTTCTCTCTCTTTCCAAGGTAATAAACTGTTTGGTTCTCAGTTGGATTCAATAACTTCAACTGTTACTGGGGGGAAGGGAGCCTTTTTGCCTCAGGACAAAAAATCTAAAGGTAAATATAGGGCTGCTAATCGTTTTCGTTCCTTTCGTCAGAATAAGGAGCAGAAGCCTGACCCTTCCTCTAAAGGAACAGTTTCCGTTTGGAAACCTTCTCCAGTCTGGAATAAATCCAAGCCTTTTAGAAAGTCAAAACCAGCTCCCAAATCCGCATGAAGGTGCGGCCCTCATTCCAGCACAGCTGGTAGGGGGCAGGTTACGATTTTTCAAAGATGTTTGGATCAATTCGATTCACAATCTTTGGATTCAGAACATTGTTTCACAAGGGTACAGAATAGGTTTCAAGGTAAGGCCGCCTGTGAGAAGATTTTTTCTCTCACGCATTCCATTAAATCCAGAGAAGGCACAGGCGTTTCTGAAATGTGTTTCAGACCTAGAGTTGGCTGGGGTAATTATGCCAGTTACAGTTTTGGAACGGGTTCTGGGGTTTTACTCAAATCTATTCATTGTACCAAAGAAGGAGAATTCCTTCAGGCCAGTTCTGGATCTAAAAATATTGAATCATTATGTAAGGATACCAACATTCAAAATGGTGACTATGAGGACTATTCTGCCTTTTGTTCAGCAAGGGCATTATATGTCTACAATAGACTTACAGGATGAATATCTTCATATTCTGATTCATCCAGATCACTATCAGTTCCTGAGATTCTCTTTTCTAGACAAGCATTACCAGTTTGTTGCTCTTCCATTTGGCCTAGCAACAGCTCCAAGGATCTTTTTGAAGGTTCTTGGTGCCCTTCTCTCTGTAATCATAGAACAGGGTATTGCAGTATTTCCTTATTTGGACGATATCTTGGTACTTGCTCAGTCTTTACATTCTGCAGAATCTCATACGAATCAACTTGTGTTGTTTCTTCAAAGACATGGTTGGAGGATCAATTTACCAAAGAGTTCCTTGATTCCTCAGACAAGGGTAACCTTTTGGGGTTTCCAAATAGATTCAGTGTCCATGACTTTGTCTCTAACAGAAAAGAGACGTCTGAAATTGGTTTCAGCTTGTCAAAAACTTCAGTCTCAATTGTTCCCTTCGGTAGCATTATGCATGGAAATTCTAGGTCTCATGACTGCTGCATCGGACGCGATTCGTTTTGCTCGTTTTCACATGAGACCTCTTCAGCTTTGTATGCTGAACCAGTGGTGCAGGGATTATACAAAGATATCACAATTAATTTCCTTAAATCCCAATGTTCGATCTTCTCTAACTTGGTGGTTGAATCACCATTGTTTAATTCAAGGGGCCTCTTTTGTTTGTCCAACTTGGACTGTGATCTCAACAGATGTGAGTCTGTCAGGTTGGGGAGCTGTATGGGGATCTCTGACAGCGCAGGGGGTTTGGGAATCT
Organism: Bombina bombina; assembly: GCF_027579735.1. NCBI lineage: Eukaryota > Metazoa > Chordata > Amphibia > Anura > Bombinatoridae > Bombina > Bombina bombina. The sequence continues at coordinate 1,229,354,662 of NC_069499.1, forward strand.
CAGGAGGCGAGATTACCAATCAACATTTTGGAACTCCGTGCGATTTTCAGAGCTCTTCGGTTCTGGCCTCTTCTGAAGAGAGAATCGTTTATTTGTTTTCAGACAGACAATGTCACAAACGTGGCTTATGTCAATCATCAAGGTGGGACTCACAGTCCTCAAGCTATGAAAGAAGTATCTCGGATACTTTTATGGGCTGAATCCAGCTCCTGTCTAATTTCTGCGGTTCACATCCCAGGTGTAGACAATTGGGAAGCGGATTATCTCAGTCGCCAGACGTTACATCCGGGCGAATGGTCTCTTCACCCAGAGGTATTTTTTCAGATTGTTCAAATGTGGGGACTTCCGGAAATAGATCTTATGGCCTCTCATCTAAACAAGAAACTTCCCAGGTATCTGTCCAGATCCAGGGATCCTCAGGCGGAAACAGTGGATGCGTTGTCGCTTCCTTGGAATTATCATCCTGCCTATATCTTTCTGCCTCTAGTTCTTCTTCCAAAAGTGATTTCCAAGATTCTAATGGAGCGTTCATTTGTACTGCTGGTGGCTCCAGCATGGCCTCACAGGTTTTGGTATGCGGATCTCATTCGGATGGCCAGTTGCCAACCTTGGACACTTCCGTTAAGACCAGACCTTCTATCTCAAGGCCATTTTTCCATCAGGATCTCAAATCATTAAATTTGAAGGTATGGAGATTGAACGCTTGATTCTTAGTCATAGAGGTTTCTCTGACTCAGTGATTAATACTATGTTACAGGCTCGTAAATCTGTCTCTAGAAAGATTTATTATCAAGTTTGGAAGACTTACATTTCTTGGTGTTCTTCTCATAAATTCTCTTGGCATTCTTTTAGAATTCCTAGAATTTTACAATTTCTTCAGGATGGTTTGGATAAGGATTTGTCTGCAAGTTCTTTGAAAGGACAAATCTCTGCTCTTTCTGTTCTTTTTCACAGAAAGATCGCTAATCTTGCTGATATTCATTGCTTTGTACAGGCTTTGGTTAATATCAAACCTGTCATTAAGTCAATCTCTCCTCCTTGGAGTCTTAATTTGGTTCTGAGGGCCTTACAGGCTCCTCCGTTTGAACCTATGCATTCTCTGGATATTAAATTACTATCTTGGAAAGTTTTGTTCCTTTTGGCCATCTCTTCTGCTAGAAGAGTTTCTGAGTTATCTGCTCTTTCTTGTGAATCTCCTTTTCTGATTTTTCATCAGGATAAGGCGGTGTTGCGGACTTCATTTCAATTTTTACCTAAGGTTGTGAATTCTAACAACATTAGTAGAGAAATTTTTGTCCCTTCATTGTGTCCTAATCCTAAGAATTCTCTGGAAAGATCTTTACATTCTTTGGATGTAGTAAGAGCTTTGAAATATTATGTTGAAGCTACTAAAGATTTTAGAAAGAATTCTAGTCTATTTGTTATCTTTTCTGGTTCCAGGAAAGGTCTGGTTTCTTTGGCGTCTTGGTTAAAGTCTTTGATTCATCTTGCTTATGTGGAGTCGGGTAAGTCCCCGCCTCAAAGGATTACGGCTCATTCTACTAGGTCAGTTTCTACTTCCTGGGCTTTTAGGAATGAAGCTTCTGTTGATCAGATTTGCAAAGCAGCAACTTGGTCTTCTTTGCATACTTTTACTAAATTCTACCATTTTGATGTTTTTTCTTCTTCTGAAGCAGTTTTTGGTAGAAAAGTACTTCAGGCAGCTGTTTCAGTTTGATTTTTCTGCTTATGATTTCAGTTTTTTTCATTATAAGATTAAAACTTTTTGATTTGGGTTGTGGATTATTTTTTCAGCGGAATTGGCTGTCTTTATTTTATCCCTCCCTCTCTAGTGACTCTTGCGTGGAAGTTCCACATCTTGGGTATCTGCTATCCCATACGTCACTAACTCATTGACTCTTGCTAATTACATGAAAGAAAACATAATTTATGTAAGAACTTACCTGATAAATTCATTTCTTTCATATTAGCAAGAGTCCATGAGGCCCACCCTTTTTTGTGGTGGTTATGATTTTTTTGTATAAAGCACAATTATTCCAATTCCTTATTTTTGATGCTTTCGCTCCTTTCTTATCACCCCACTTCTTGGCTATTCATTAAACTGAATTGTGGGTGTGGTGAGGGGTGTATTTGTAGGCATTTTGAGGTTTGGGAAACTTTGCCCCTCCTGGTAGGAATGTATATCCCATACATCACTAGCTCATGGACTCTTGCTAATATGAAAGAAATGAATTTATCAGTTAAGTTCTTACATAAATTATGTTTTTCCACACTTTACTGGATTTAAATAGACTTGTAAGAAATATTACATTAAATAATTTTTTCTCAGATTCCTCACAGAATTTTGAACATATGCCCAGCACTTTGGCCCAACCCTTGGCTCAATCCTAATCTACTACGTTCACACATTCATGTGATGTGGTAACTTTACAACAATTACAGATTGAGGCAAGAGTAGAACCATTTGGAGAGAGGTCCTGTACTAAAGAATAAATCTACCTTTTATCCCATTCAAGCTCGTGGTAATGTAATTGAAACATTCTATAATAGGGTGGAGAAAGATTTAGTAGCCCTAATAAGCAGGCATATTCCTTGTAGGCATAATTTAAGCATGGAAGAGAAAACAGCCATTAAGGAACTAAAGGATAATCATCTAATTACCATACGCAAGGCAGATAAAGGGGGCATGACTGTAGTCATGGATAGTGATTATTATGTAAGTGAGGCCCTGAGACAGCTCATTAATGAGAATGACTATAGTGTCTTGCGAGGTGATCCTACATTGATCTTTACATCAGAATTGAGAGATATCTTGGATGATGGGGTGGAACAGGGGTTCCTAGATGCGACCACAGAGTCATATTTACTACCTGATTTTCCTAAGATTCCCCTGTTCCATTTCTTCCCAAAAGTGCAAAAGTCACTGATCAATGTAAAGGGACGCCCCATAGTTAGCAGAGTTGAATCTCTACTCTGCAATTTATCAGAATGAATTGACTGCATCTTACAGCCACTTGTGATCGCATTGCCCTCATATTTGAGGGACACCAAACATGTTTTACAATTGACCAGAGAAGTTAACTAGATGGCAGGATCCAAATGGCTGGCGGTGGATGCAGTCTCTCTATATTCCTGTATACCACACGAAAAGGGTTTGGAAGCGGTCTGCTTTTTTCTTGAACATATTTCTGAGCACACTGAGGATTTCAAAATATACATTGTAAAAGTTGTTGGTTTCCTCCTCCCACATAATTTTTTATGTTTGATGGTACTTACTACCTCCAAAAATGTGGAACAGCGATGGGGGCAAAGTTTGCCCCATCGTATGCTAATTTATTCCTTGGATACTGGGAATTTTTCCACATTTTTGGAGGTAGTAATCCCTTCCGTCATCATGTGTCTCTTTATAAGAGATACATAGATGATTTGCTATTCATATGGAGGGGTACTCAGTTGGAAGCAGAAGATTTCTGTAGGTACCTCAATAACAATCAGATTAACTTAAGGTTTACTTTTGAGTTTGAGGCAACTTCCATTAATTATTTGGCTCTAACTCTTATTGGACAAACAGATGGTTCAGTGACAACAAGGGCTTATAGGAAGCCCATTTCTGGGAATTCTATATTACACGGCACTAGTTGCCATCCCAGACATGTTCCACAGGCGATAGCCAAGGGGGAACTCATTAGATTGAAACGCAATTGCTCACTACAGAGTGATTTTGAGAAATCAGCTGCTGATTTGGAAACTAGGTTGCAACAAAGGAAATATCCATTTAAAGCTATACGAAAGGCAAAACAGTCAGTTGCTACCAAAACAAGAGATAGTTTATTGGAACATAGACAAATAAAAGGTACAAGCAAGAATCATCTAGAAGGAGTCACTTTTGGAACCACACACCGTAATGAATACAAACAAATATGCTCTATGGTCCGCAAGCATTTTCAGATCCTTAAAGCTGATGATAAATTAGTGGACACTGTCACCAGAGGACTGAGATGTTCTTACAAGAGAGGCCCCACATTGGGATCAATGTTATCCCCCCACTATGTTGCCCTGTAAGGATAAGGTTACTAGCTCCTGGTTGAAGCACCAGGGCATGTTTAAATGTGGTCATGCCAAGTGTAGGCCATGTGATTTTGTACAAGTAGTGAGCAGTTTTTCCAGTTTTGCTAATGGAAAGACCTTTAACATTAAATCTTGCCTTAATTGTACTTTCAAGTATGTCATCTACTTGCTGGAATGCTCTCAATGCAGGGTACAATATGTCGGACTCACCTCAAGAGATGTGAACACTAGGATTAGAGAACATCTCTCATCCTATAAATTGGCAAAGTCCACCACCCCAGTGGTGCAACATTTTAGGGTACTACATGGTGGTGACCTTTCCACCTTTTCATGGTGTGTCATTGAAAAAATAGTGAAACCCAAAAGGGGTGGATCTATGGACCAAATTTTGGAGTTGAGTGAAGCCTTTTGAATCTTTACATTGGGAACTCGTATTCCCAATGGACTCAACTCCAAATATGATATAATGAATTTCTGGTAGCATTCCACCAGTGTTAGTGGAGAAGGAGGAAGTACTAAGGAGTTCAACATACTTTAAAACAATAAAATATATAATAAATTGCCTGGTATCAATCATGCTTGGGACTTAGTGAGTTAATAGCATTAGGACCCTGCAACATGCATGCTGCATGTACCTCATTTTCATCCATTTGATTAGTCAACCTTGGATTTCTTTTATAACTTCTCCTAATATAAGCTCTAATGAGCAGTTGCCTTGTATTATGTTTACATATCCTATAAAATGTAGGTAACAGAAATAACTTAACTAAAAGCCATTCCAATACTATTACATTTTCTATGTATAACATTACAATTTTCAAAAGATTTCAAGATATCAGATGCTATGATTGTAAGGATTATTGGTAATCCCTTGGTTCTGCTTTTGTTGAAAGCAGTAATATTAACAAGCTTCATGTATCTATATTGATGTGTATACATTATTGCTACAGATGGGCCGTTATGATTAGTAGCTGACAACATAGCAGTGCAGAAAGTTTCTGTGTTTAGGGTATTTGTTCAATAGCATGCATTGGTGGTACTCGAATAGTTAATCTTGTGAACTAAGTTAGTGGGTGTTTTTCAATTATGTATGTGGGTTTTAATTATCCAATAAGAACGTTTTTAATAGTATTTGAATGGGTGTGACACTAGACACTGCAGGCTATGACTGCGGCGCATTGCCGAAACGCGTAAGCCACCAGTGCCACACCGCTACAGTGTGTACTTGTTGCTGCCATCCCTCTGGATTTTATTATGAAAGAATAAAGTTTGGATTTTAAAAGACATCGTGGAATATACTTTCTTTGCTACATACTTTGCCCTTCCAGCATTTCCACGGTCTTCGGCTGCTGGGAGGTGTGACCTATAATCAACATTACCATTGGAGGACAGCCATCAGTGACGAGTGAAGGGAGAGTACCCCGGTGATGTCAGGTGTCTGCGGATGTTCCACGAGGATGCTGAGCCACGCCGGTGAAGAGAGGAGGGCACTTGGAGAGGTAATTTGGTATACCCGTGCACCGCTACCTCACAAAGTCCGGTAAGAGTGGCCTAAACAGCCAGTGGGTGATAATAACATTGCAGCAGCTCTCAACGTAAAACGTAAAATGGAATATACTGAGTGACTATTACGAGTCAACTTGTTTGAACTGATGTGATACAGATTACATATCCTGGTTATTTGATGAATATTACATATGACATATTGTCAAACAATCATGTTTGTGAGAATTGCATACAGAGTTAGGATCCAGAGTTCTGTGTGAAAGTGTCTTTATATATGAGTACTTTGCTGGAGGTACTGACACTCTGGCTTTACTTTTCTCTGTACACACCTTTGATTGCGTTTAAATACACATATATACCACGCAGCAATATGGAGGAGATGGCACAATCACAATCACTATTACCTAGTAATGCATACTATTCTCTTATGCCCTACACAGCCAGGAATGCTGACACCATAGACTGTGACATTATCTTTTCAGAAGACAAAAGAGTTTTGGCTTTAAACACGCTTTTTGAGAACATGGGGAATCTGCTTGTTAAGGAATCAAAATTGCAATGGGACATTTGGACATTTGTGAAGTATAGATCTGTAAAAATGGTTCCCAGAGGTCTACGCATTTTTAAATTTCCTACTTTTGATGTGGACTGTAGCGACAAAGATTTTGTGGAACTTTGGAATGATGTTTTAACGGAATGTTCCCTAAATTTAATGTTGCTTCTAATTCAATTTAAAACCAAGCAGTTAGATCTAGTGAAGAAAGAGATATCAGAATTGCAGGCAGAGCTTAATAAGCGCAGTACAGTGACTGAGTTTGCTAAATACGATAGTATTTTAAGAGGTGTGTTAGCCACTAGTAGATCAAACATCATGGAAAGAAAACATAATAATTTTCTAAGAGATAAAAGTGATTATTCCACAAACACAGTCTCTGTATGGAACAAAAAACAAAGGGGTACACACAGAAAGACACAGCCTAGGTTTGGGAGAAGGAGACGAGGACAAAGAAACAGGAATAATAATAATAATAATAACAGGAGTGTAACTTTTACAGGCAGTGATACCGAATACAGTACTGATGATAGCCAGGGGGAAGATGGAAAGTCAAAAGATCCTACTCAAGAACAGAGTCTTGCTATAAACTCAAACAACATGAGTATTCCCAGCACTAGCAACACAGTATATACACCACGACAAGTTAATGCACAGCAATTAGTGGTTAGATCTAAAGACACCCCCTATCATCTGGAATTAGGGTTACCTACTAAAAGTCAGCACACAGAAAATACAAGTTTGATAGAACAGGTTTTTCCCCAGGATCAGATAGATCACAAAGGAGGGGGAACTCAAACCAATTATATGAAAGCCAACAAACAGCAGGAGCAATCAAGATACCAGCTGAGAACAGCAAAACCAGTTTCAAAGTACAAATGAATGTAATACAAGATAATGTGATCAATCTTTCCTCAGTATGTCTTACTGAGGTACAGTTGAAAGTCCTTAATTTAGGTCTCAATTTTTCTCCTACTAATCACTTTGATATTTTCCACACTTTACTGGATTTAAATAGACTTGAAAGAAATGTTACATTAAAGAAATTTTTCTCAGATTCCTCACAGAATTTTGAACATATGCCCAGAACTTTAGCCCAACTCTTGCCTCAATCTGAATCTACTACGTTCACACATTCATGTGATGTGGTAACTTTACAAAAATTACAGATTGAGGCAAGAGTACAACCAGAAGGTAATTTGGAGAGAGGTCCTGTACTAAAGAATAAATCTACCTTTTATCCCATTCAAGCTTGTGGTAATGTAATTGAAACATTCTATAATAGGGTGGAGAAAGATTTAGTAGCCCTAAAAAGCAGACATATTCCTTGTAGGCATAATTTAAGCATTGAAGAGAAAACAGACATTAAGGAACTAAAGGATATTCATCTAATTACCATACGCAAGGCAGATAAAGGGGGCATGACTGTAGTCATGGATCGTGATTATTATGTATGTGAGGCCCTGAGACAGCTCAGTAATGAGAATGACTATAGTGTCTTGCGAGGTGATCCTACATTGATCTTTACATCAGAATTGAGAGATATCTTGGATGATGGGGTGGAACAGGGGTTCCTAGATGCGACCACAGAGTCATATTTACTACCGGATTTTCCTAAGATTCCCCTGTTCCATTTCTTCCCAAAAGTGCAAAAGTCACTGATCAATGTAAAGGGACGCCCCATAGTTAGTGGAGTTGAATCTCTGCTCTGCAATTTATCAGAATGGATTGACTGCATCTTACAGCCACTTGTGATCGCATTGCCCTCATATTTGAGGGACACCAAACATGTTTTACGATTGACCAGAGAAGTTAACTGGACGGCAGGATCCAAATGGCTGGCGGTGGATGCAGTCTCTCTATATTCCTGTATACCACACGAAAAGGGTTTGGAAGCGGTCTGCTTTTTTCTTGAACATTTTTCTGAGTACACTGAGGATTTCAAAATATACATTGTAAAAGTTGTTGGTTTCCTCCTCACACATAATATTTATATGTTTGAGGGTACTTACTACCTCCAAAAATGTGGAACAGCGATGGGGGAAAAGTTTGCCCCATCGTATGTTAATTTATTCCTTGGATACTGGGAGTTTTTCCACATTTTTGGAGGTAGTAATCCTTTCCGTCATCATGTGTCTCTTTATAAGAGATACATAGATGATTTGCTATTCATATGGAGGGGTACTCAGTTGGAAGTAGAAGATTTATGTAGGTACCTCAATAACAATCAGATGAACTTAAGGTTTACTTTTGAGTTTGAGGCAACTTCCATTAATTATTTGGATCTAACTCTTATTGGACAAACAGATGGTACAGTGACAACAAGGTCTTATAGGAAGCCCATTTCTGGGAATTCTATATTACACAGCACTAGTTACCATCCCAGACATGTTCCACAGGTGATAGCCAAGGGGGAACTCATTAGATTGAAACGCAATTGCTCACTACAGAGTGATTTTGAGAAATCAGCTGCTGATTTGGAAACTAGGTTGCAACAAAGGAAATATCAATTTAAACAAAAGGCAAAACAGTCAGTTGCTACCAAAACAAGAGATAGTGTCACGCTCAGCTGCTGGGAAGCTCTGCAGTCCTCTCTGTGTGCTTGATTGACAGGTGTCTGAGCCACCCCTTCCTGATGATGTCACAACCAGGCTTTTTATTCTGGCTTCCTGTTTCTCCAGTGTCCGTTTGTTTGTTATTTGAGGCTTCTGTTAGGATTTCGCTGAGGAATCTCTCTAACTGCTGCTTTTCTGTTGCCAATCTCTTCAAGGACTTACTATGCTGGATTAACCTTCAACCTCCTGAATACCTGTCTCCAAACAATGCAAGTACTGTTTGTCTTGTGAAACTTTCAAACTTCCTGTTTACCTGCTGCAATCCCTGCATATTCAGACTACTCTGTGTAGTGCAAACTATTCAAATACAATTATTCAGTGTAAACCTTCAAACTGCTGGATATCCTGTTGCCAATCTCCACAAGTACTGATTAATCTGTGCTAACCTTCAAGCTACCAGCTTACCTGTTGCTATCACTGCAAGTTCTGACAACACAGTGTTAACCTTCAAACTACCTGATTACATGTTATTAATTCTGCAAGTTCTGACTACACAGTGTTTACCCTCAAACTGCCTGATGACCTGTTGCATACTCTGCAAAGACTGTCTACACAGTGTTAACTCTCAAACTGCCTGATTACCTGTTGCATACTCTGCAAAGACTGTCTACACAGTGTTAACTCTCAAACTGCCTGATTACCTGTTGCATACTCTGCAAAGACTGTCTACTCAGTGTTAACCCTCAAACTGCCTGATTACCTGTTGCATATTCTGCAAAAACTGTCTACACAGTGTTAACCTATAGACTGCCTGATAACAAATTACCTACTCCTGCATTATTAACTGTTTCCTGTTTTACCCTTCTTCTGTCTGAGTATAAGTGACTATCCCTGCTCTCCTGATTCTGTGGAAGGCATTTCCTGAAACCAGTTCCTTATTCAGAAGTCTATCTGGCTGATATCATGAATTACTTTGGCACAGGCTAACCCTGATCCATATCGTGAGTACTTTGTTTTTTGGAGGTTGTCGTGGGGTCACGTCCTGGATTAAACTCAGAGTGCAAGGGTGTTGTTTAAGTTCGCCCTTGCATTTGGGTCTACTTCTGGATATTTCCTAACCTGATAGATAGTTTATTGGAACATAGACAAATAAAAGGTACAAGCAAGAATCATCTAAAAGGAGTCACTTTTGTAACCACACACAGTAATGAATACAAACAAATATGCTCTATTGTCTGCAAGCATTTTCAGATCCTTAAAGCTGATGATAAATTAGTGGACACTGTAGCCAGAGGACTGAGATGTTCTTACAAGAGAGGCCCCACATTAGGATCAATGTTATCCCCCACTATGTTGCCTGATAAGGATAAGGTACCTACTCCTGGTTGAAGCACCAGGGCATGTTTAAATGTGGTCATGCCAAGTGTAGGCCATGTGATTTTGTACAAGTAGTGAGCAGTTTTTCCAGTTTTGCTACTGGAAAGACCTTTAACATTCAATCTTTCCTTAATTGTACTTTCAAGTATGTCATCTACTTGCTGGAATGCTCTCAATGCAGGGTACAATATGTCGGACTCACCTCAAGAGATGTGAACACTAGGATTAGAGAACATCTCTTGTCCTTTAAGTTGGCAAAGTCCACCACCCCAGTGGTGCAACATTTTGGGGTACTACATGGTGGTGACCTTTCCACCTTTTCATGGTGTGCCATTGAAAAAATAGTGAAACCCAAAAGGGGTGGATCTATGGACCGAATTTTGGAGTTGAGGGAAGCCTTTTGGATCTTTACATTGGGAACTCATATTCCCAATGGACTCAACTCCAAATATGACATAATGAATTTCTGGTAGCAATCCACCAGTGTTAGTGGAGAAGGAGGAAGTACTAAGGAGTTCAACATACTTTAAAACAATAAAACATATAATAAATTGCCTGGTATCAATCATGCTTGGAACTTAGTGAGTTAATAGCTTTAGGACCCTGCAACATGCATGCTGCATGTACCTCATTTTCATCCATTTGATTCCGCAACCTTGGATTTCTTTTATAACTTCTCCTAATATAAGCTCTAATGAGCAGTTGCCTTGTATTATGTTTACATATCCTATAAAATGTAGGTAACAGAAATAACTTAACTAAAAGCCTTTCCAATACTATTGCATTTTCTATGTATAACATTACAATTTTCAAAAGATTTCAAGATATCAGCTGCTATGATTGTAAGGATTATTGGTAATCCCTTGGTTCTGCTTTTGTTGAAAGCAGTAATATTAACACGCTTCATGTATCTATATTGATGTGTATACATTATTGCTACAGATGGGCCGTTATGATTAGTAGCTGACAACATAGCAGTGCAGAAAGTTTCTGTGTTTAGGGTATTTGTTCAATAGCATGCATTGGTGCTACTCGAATAATTAATCTTGTGCACTAAGTTAGTGGGTGTTGTTCAGTTATGTATGTGGGTTTTAATTATCCAATAAGAACGTTTTTAATAGTATTTGTATGGGTGTGACACTAGACACTGCAGGCTATGACTACGGCGCATTGCCGAAACACGTAAGCCACCAGTGCCACACCGCTACAGTGTGTACTTGTTGTTGCCATCCCTCTGGATTTTATTATGAAAGACTAAAGTTTGGATTTTAAAAGACATTGTGGAATATACTTTCTTTGCTACATACTTTGCATATACGGGAAACCATACAATTATAAAAAGCAATGCATGTCACAGTAGGTATTTATACCTTTTTGGGACCAAAGTGTCCAGCTTGTGTATCCACTATATTTCACACTGTAGCAACCTCTTGGCCCTGTCTCCTCCTCTGGGTAGTTTCGGTAAATGATCTATAATTATGTACTTTTAGTCAGATACATTATGTCTCTACCTTGCAAAATGTCTTGCCACTGGTTGTTCTGAGTCTCCTTTTACTATTGATGTTGGTTAGCCATCCTTGTTCTAAGATCATCAATAGTTTTTTCAATGTAAAATTTCCCGCAGACACAGTGCAAGAGATAGACTATAAATGTAGTGGCGCATGTCACACTGTGCTTGATCCAAAATTTACGATTGGTCCATGTATGTATGAAGAATGCACTTTGTGTGAGTCTATTACATGTGGTGCACCCTGCGCACCTGAAGCATCCTTTCTTCGTGGTTGTCAGCCACATTGATGGCATATAAGCGGTTTGATTATCCGGTCTCATCAAGGATCTCCCTCGTCTGTAACTAATTCTTGGTGGGTCAAACTCCTGTAGATATAAATTTGGGTCACTGTTTACAATGTACCAGTTCTTGTGAAGTATCTGTGTATAGTTCTTTTTATCTGGGTTATACTGTGTGACAAATGTAATGCATTGTTTTGATTCCATAGTATTGTTGGTTTCCATCCCTTTTAATGCTTTTTCTTGTGACATATCCAATGTCACATGATAGGCTTCATCGATGTTATATTTCATATTTCTTCGATTTACAAATTTCTGGTACATCTATTGTAGTTTTAATTCTTTAATTTAATTTCCTCAGCTGTGGTATTGTTCCTTACCACCTGTCTGAATTGTGATATAGGCAGTGATTTCTTGCTCCCTGACGGGTGACAACTGGTTTCCAACAACATCTGTTTCTTTGGAATATAAGGTAGTGCTTAACCCTTTGTTCTCTTTACTGATCCTTAGATCTAGGAAATCTATTGTTTTCAAATTCCATGTAACTTTGAACTTCAGGACTATATTGGCCTCATTTAATCTCTCCAGCCACTCTTCCATTTCAGTCACTGTTCCACCCCAGATCACAATGAAATCATCAATTTATCTCTTAAACATCTTGATGTTGGGGTCTTCAAAGATGTCTGGTCTATTCCTTTTAAGATTACCCAAGAACATGGGGCCACATTCGACCCCATCGCAATGCCTGCCACTTGAAAGAAGTATTTGCTTTCAACTTTAAAATAGTTGTATCTGAGACAGTAATTCAACAACTGTACTAGTACATCCTCTGGGGGACCAACATAGGGATATCTTTGTGTTTCCTTAATGACCGCTTTTAACCCTTCATCATGGGGGATTACTGTATATAGACTTGCAACATCTAGAGTCATGCGTATGAGTTTGACCCACCAAGAATTAGTTACAGACGAGGGAGCTCCTTGAAAGGTATGTTGATGAGACCAGATCATCAAACCGCTTATATACCATCAACCTGGCTGACAACCATGAAGAAAGGATGCTTCATGTGCGCAGGGTGCACCACATGTAATGGACTCACACAAAGTGTATTCTTCATACATCCATAGACCAATCGTAAATTCTGGATCAAGCACAGGGTGACATGTACCACTACATTTTTAGTCTATCTCTTGCACTGTGTCTGTGGAAAATTTTATGTTGGAAAAACTATTGATGATCTTAGAACAGGGATGGCTAACCATCGTTCGGCCATAAGATCAGCAATAGTAAAAGGAGACTCAGAACAACCAGTGGCAAGACACTTTGAAAGGGAGAGACACAATGTATCTGACTTAAAGTACATAATTATAGATCATGTACCGAAACTACCCAGAGGGGGAGATAGGGCCAAGAGATTGCTACAGTGTGAATCAAAGTGGATACACAAGCTGGACAAATTGGTCCCAAAGGGTTTAAATACCTACTGTGACATGCATTGCTTTTTGTAATTGTATGGTTTCCCGTATATGCATAAATACCAAATAATGTACATTTGAATATAGAAATTGAGCAGGATGAATGCATAGATTTAATATAGGTAATTCAAGTATTAGCCAAATGCTGAAGTTCTTTTAATATGGAAATACTATCAAACGTACTGGAAATTAGGCGCATATGCATATGTATATTTAAACATCATTTCAGATGTACCTGTATATGAAGTGGTGAGAAATTGATTTTTTATGTATATATTATTGATTGCATGCTATATAACATAACAATATGACAAGATAGCAGGGCAGGTTTGACAGCCAAGAGCAATGACACAATCATGTAATATTGAGCTGAGAAAAGGTGATGAGACTACAGGGAGTGCAGAATTATTAGGCAAATGAGTATTTTGACCACATCATCCTCTTTATGCATGTTGTCTTACTCCAAGCTGTATAAGCTCGAAAGCCTACTACCAATTAAGCATATTAGGTGATGTGCATCTCTGTAATGAGAAGGGGTGTGGTCTAATGACATCAACACCCTATATCAGGTGTGCATAATTATTAGGCAAGTTCCTTTCCTTTGGCAAAATGGGTCAAAAGAAGGACTTGACAGGCTCAGAAAAGTCAAAAATAGTAAGATATCTTGCAGAGGGATGCAGCACTCTTAAAATTGCAAAGCTTCTGAAGCGTGATCATCGAACAATCAAGCGTTTCATTCAAAATAGTCAACAGGGTCGCAAGAAGCGTGTGGAAAAACCAAGGCGCAAAATAACTGCCCATGAACTGAGAAAAGTCAAGCGTGCAGCTGCCAAGATGCCACTTGCCACCAGTTTGGCCATATTTCAGAGCTGCAACATCACTGGAGTGCCCAAAAGCACAAGGTGTGCAATACTCAGAGACATGGCCAAGGTAAGAAAGGCTGAAAGACGACCACCACTGAACAAGACACACAAGCTGAAACGTCAAGACTGGGCCAAGAAATATCTCAAGACTGATTTTTCTAAGGTTTTATGGACTGATGAAATGAGAGTGAGTCTTGATGGGCCAGATGGATGGGCCCGTGGCTGGATTGGTAAAGGGCAGAGAGCTCCAGTCCGACTCAGACGCCAGCAAGGTGGAGGTGGAGTACTGGTTTGGGCTGGTATCATCAAAGATGAGCTTGTGGGGCCTTTTCGGGTTGAGGATGGAGTCAAGCTCAACTCCCAGTCCTACTGCCAGTTTCTGGAAGACACCTTCTTCAAGCAGTGGTACAGGAAGAAGTCTGCATCCTTCAAGAAAAACATGATTTTCATGCAGGACAATGCTCCATCACACGCGTCCAAGTACTCCACAGCGTGGCTGGCAAGAAAGGGTATAAAAGAAGAAAATCTAATGACATGGCCTCCTTGTTCACCTGATCTGAACCCCATTGAGAACCTGTGGTCCATCATCAAATGTGAGATTTACAAGGAGGGAAAACAGTATACCTCTCTGAACAGTGTCTGGGAGGCTGTGGTTGCTGCTGCACGCAATGTTGATGGTGAACAGATCAAAACACTGACAGAATCCATGGATGGCAGGCTTTTGAGTGTCCTTGCAAAGAAAGGTGGCTATATTGGTCACTGATTTTTTTTTGTTTTGTTTTTGAATGTCAGAAATGTATATTTGTGAATGTTGAGATGTTATATTGGTTTCACTGGTAAAAATAAATAATTGAAATGGGTATATATTTGTTTTTTGTTAAGTTGCCTAATAATTATGCACAGTAATAGTCACCTGCACACACAGATATCCCCCTAAAATAGCTATAACTAAAAACAAACTAAAAACTACTTCCAAAACTATTCAGCTTTGATATTAATGAGTTTTTTGGGTTCATTGAGAACATGGTTGTTGTTCAATAAAATTAATCCTCAAAAATACAACTTGCCTAATAATTCTGCACTCCCTGTATGTGTATATATTGAGGTATTCAGGGTAAGAATTTGTACTATGTGTTTATCTGTTTGAGGAGGGGGGAAACCCTGAAATGTCACAATAAATGATTTGACACAGTAAAGAAAAGACCAGTGAGTGTGGTTTGTTACAGGACATTATATATATATATATATATATATATATATATATATATAATGTTCTTTGCACAAATATACATGTATACCTATATATATATATATATATATATATATATATTCCCAAAAAACAAGACATTATAGTAGATTATAGCCAGCACAAACCTATTTTAAGCTAGTAACTCCAAATACTGTGTCATAAATGAACAAGTCACTCCCAAGGTCGCAATCAAAAGTATGCTTTATAAATCACTAGAGCAATATCATTGACAAATTGTGTTAATAAACATTTAAGGTGGGGTACCCCAATGCTAGACAGTGTTAATAGATTTCACAAGATGGTACATATAGTTCTCTTTAAATATATAGCATTCACAGGGTTAAACAAAAGTCAACTACTGATTCTAAAGCGGACTATAAATGTATCAGAACAAATGTCCATGTATAGTTACTTTGCACTTAACATAATACACATTGCTGGTATATAATGTCAAATGAGTGATCCATCTTATAACTGTAGTTGTGTAATGTTTACCATAACTTGGCCCGTTAAAGGTATTCTCTTTCCTTAAGGCACTGCAAACCAGAGAGTCACAATTGAATCAAATTAGCTCACCGGATCACTTTTCCAATCCTCCCAGAGCTCTCTCCTGCAGTAATTCACCAGACCTGGTTTGTCGGGGATTTAGCGTGCCTGCTAAGGATGCGCTAGCAGTATCCAACTAATCAGGTTGACGGCACGGACAGCCGACTGCTGTAAAAGGATCTGCGGGCAGGCACGCTAAATCCCCGACAGACCAGGTCTGGTGAATTACTGCAGGAGAGCACTCTGGGAGGATTGGAAAAGTGATCCGGTGAGCTAAGTTGATTCAATTGTGACTCTCTGGTTTGCAGTGCCTTAAGGAAAGAGGATACCTTTAACGGGCCAAGTTATGGTAAACATTACACAACTACACTTATAAGATGGATCTCTCATTTGACATTATATACCATGAATGTGTATTATTGTAAGTACAAAGTAACTATACATGGACATTTGTTCATGTATAGTTTAACCCTGTGAATGCTATATATTTAAAGAGAACTATATTTACCATCTTGTGAAATCTATTAACACTGTCTAGCATTGGGGTACCCCACCTTGCATTATGCATGCTCTTAACTGTTTATTAACACAATTTGTCAATGATATTGCTCTAGTGATTTATAAAGCATACTTTTGCTTTCGACCTTGGGAGTGACTTGTTCATTTATGACACTGTATTTGGAGTTACTAGCTTAAAATAGGTTTGTGCTGGCTATAATCTACTATAATGTCTAGTTTTTTGGGAATATTAATATACTAGATTACCGGACACTAAATGGATCACTAATACATTAACGGGATCCATTTATTACTTACTAGCAAATAGATTAATACCTTTAGCTGGTATTCAATTAATTATATATATATATATATAGATATATACAGATATGTATAGGAATATCTATTTATAAATACATAGAACATATTCCCCTATGTGCAGAAAATTGGAATGTGAAATATTTACAGTTAATACATACCTAAAACCTTTAATAAATATGAATATTGCATAAATATGCTTATAAATGTTTTCATCTACTTAACTGCAAAGGGCTCCAATGCATTTGTAAATAAATGCACTTTTATATGTCTATATACTGTATGTGTACATATGTATTTATCTGTTTATATGTGTATATGTCTGTAAATTCATATATACACATATAAATACATATACACACACACACATATATATATATATATCATACATACATATACATCTTTAGACATGAATGTTTGTATCTCTATGTTAAAGCCCTTAGCCTGACTTTTTTTTTTTTCTAACACCCGAGACCTCATATTTTTTAGCCCTTATAATTTTTGTGTGCAATATTGTTTTTTAATTAATTTTATTGGATGGTGTTACTATGATTGTAATTTTACTTTGTGATTTAATTTTAATGTGTTTTGTGAAATAGTTAACCAGAGCTCTGAGGTCACATTAACCCGACCGCGTGTTAACTTGAATTGTGCTCAAGCAATGGCGTTAAGTTTCAACTTTAATATGAGGAAAAACCTGATGCGTACAAACAGCCGTGATAAACCCATTTTCGCTTGCACGCAACTGTTAACGTGCCACTCATAATCTAGCCCTATTTGTTTAACAACTAAACAAGCTAGGCAAAATGAATATGTAACATCATCTACTCTTGTAGTTGGCAATAGTAAAGCTTATTTTAACATCTGCTTTACTCCCATAATTCTGTTTATTGACCTTTCTTGGCTTGGGTTTAATGTTACAGTATATCTCTTTACCACTGGGCCATTGTACTGTAAAAGAGCCAAGACTGATGTTTGCCCAAGGACTCAAGATAACCAGATGGCACTTTCTTTTTGGGCATGTCCTTAGTATAAAGATTATTATCCTCCCACTGGAGATCCATTTGTATATAAAGCTTCACCAGCTATCTGGGGGTCTCAGACATTTACTGAACAAGAATGGCTTTCCTCTGGCTCCTGTCCTTCACTGCCCTTCTGGGTGCAACCTATGGTAAGCGTACAAAGGGTATATTACAGATAGAAATATATTTATATAGCTATATATGTTTAATATGTATTGATATATAGGGTATATCTAATAATAATATGGGGCTATCCATAAATAATAGTTCTAAAGAATAACCTGTATATACAGGATGTTTTTCATAAATTTGTGTGGCTATGGAAAATATTTTTTGAACTATGATTCTCTGTGGAATGTCCTTGATACATTTGTGTGGAGAATAAAATCATACATCTTCCTAATGTTGACTAAAATCTAAATGAGGCCACATTAAGGAGTCTATGGACACCACTGTTATATTAAACACAACGTTTGCATGTTTTTACTGTATCTAAACCTATTAATAAAGATTCTGGGTTGATAAATGATTTAGAGATAAAATATATTTGTAATCATTGTTCTTGATATCAAAATGGTATTACTAATAAATAATGTTGATATACTATATGCTTCTATCTTAGGGTGTGGTGTTCCTGCGATAGAACCTGTCCTCACTGGTTATTCTCGCATTGTGAATGGTGAAGAGGCAATTCCTGGCTCTTGGCCATGGCAAGTCTCTCTGCAGGTCAGAACCTCATACATTCTATGGAATAAAATGAAATGCTAATACAACAGCTGTACCAAAGGCACCCTGTAGACTATATATATTGTATTATAGGCAAAGATAAATAAGCTTAACTTATAGATTTCCTAAAATGTGTGAATGTGAAACAGTTTTGTTTCACAATATCAGACACTAAAGGGTCATAATACAGTAATATTTTTGGATTAGGAAAAGTCTAGTAAAGCTATATCCAGAGGCATAACATTAAATATATTTTTATCAACTAAGGCAATGGAGTTTTGCTTGTCTATAAGCAACTCTTTCATGACCCCCTAAAAATAACATTGATGTCCAAACAAATCCAATTATCTTTCCTCTGTTACAAATATAAGTACTATTCTACAACTTTTTTTCTATTACTTATTTATACTCACATCTCTCTGTCTCTTCAACTGCTGCCACTACTGTAATGTAATAATAAATATGTTCTGTATCTATTCATAGCTTGATACTTGAAAATATTAACAATTACAATCCTGTAGATAATGGGCATAATAAACTAGGAGGAAATGTTAATGTGAAAATAACAGAATTAAGTACCTGAAATTTGCAGCCAGGATTTCTGATGAAGAGAGTCATATTGAACGTTTAATATATTTGTATTTAATTAGTTCACTAAAGTATTATTGTAATCCACTTTTTGTTATTAACATAAAAATATTTATTTTTATTAAGAAATAATTTAGAATATTTTCTTGTGTAAATAAGTTTGGATAGATGTGATTATGTAAAAACAAATATTTAAAAAAATATATTTTACAGCATTTTTTTTACAATCTTTATTGAGAAATAAATGAAGGTAGTTACATGGTTCAACAGAAAGTGCAGTGTGTGGTGGTAAAATAATTTGATACTGAGCAATATAATAGATCATGTTATGACTGTATAGTAGCTTGTAGCACTGCAATTATTGTCTATTAGTAGATTAAGTTTGTATTATTCTGAAGAAAAAAATCTACATAATATGTATTCCAATTCACAAAAGTCATGAAGCATAATGTTAGAATATGTTGTTTCTACAAATGTCAGGGATTTACCTCACAGTATTTTACTTACTAATAAGCATGAACATTGCAGCCTATCTCTGTGTGGGCCTCCATCTATGTTTTATTAAATCATTTTTGCTAAAGTTGTGTATATCTTAACAATACAATGTGGAACTTTGTGTACATTATTCAGGATAGCACTGGATTTCATTTCTGTGGCGGATCTCTCATCAGTCCTGAATGGGTTGTTACAGCAGCACACTGTAATGTCAGGTGAGCTTTACATCTTTCTATAAATTAAAGGGACCTTGTACTGTAGACTGACTCCCCTTTAATGTGTTCCTAGTGATCTATTTTACCTGTGTATTAAATTGTTTACAAATAGCTCCTTTACTTTTATTTTGTCCTTTGAAATATATTTTTTGCATATTGGAACCACCATCTATGCTGAAAACATGAATGCTGTGGTACTGGCTATAGAAAAGCTGTGTAAGCAAAACATAGTAGTAAACATCCTTCCCCCATTGGGGGTGGAAGAAAGATAGAGATAACCCAGCCCATCTGAAAGGTTGTTCCTGTCTCAGGGGTGTCCAAACTTTGCTCTCCAGAGGTTTTGGAACTACATTTCCGATGATGCTCAGCCAGCATTTTATCTAGCTGAGCATCATGGGAAATGTAGTTCCAAAACCTCTGGAGAGCAAAGTTTGGACACCCCTGGGTAGCTGCTACTATGCCAACCTCCTCTAATATGACATATTAATGGGAATATAATAGAATAGAAACCCCATATTTTCTACCATGCAATTCCATCATTTTAAATAATTACATCAATAAAGATCTTTTAATGAAAATAAGTGTTGTCAAATATTGAAATTATGTTATCATATGGAGAAACCTCCATTAAAAATTACATGTGCTGGTGCATGCTTCATCTTAGTTTGTTGAATTTTCTTAAGACAGTATAAAGCATCAAGTAGGGACAACATTTTTGGCACCACAAAAATGTTGCTAGACTAGTCTCTTACTGGTTTAACTGGAATACTGAATCAGTTTGCCACAAGAAAGCCCAAAGATTTTGTTTTGGAATTAAGAGTCCTAGACTATTACATATGGGGGTGCAAAAAAAGTTGATCACAAAGCTAAATATGAGAAGTGGGGGGGGGGGAGGGTAAGGGTGGTAAACCTTATTTTCTATTGCATATTCTAACCTATGTTTTATCCCCAACTTCTTATGTCTTTTTCCCTCTTTATTACTCAGCACTGCCTTGAAAATTCAGAGCAATTTGTCATGCAATTAATTTGCATGTCTATCAATAATATGCATGCACAGTATACATGGCAGACAATTATGCCAAATGTTACTGTAGGAGGGGATTGGAAAAGGTAAATGGTATAAAACTACGGTTCCTAGACTTTAATGAGATTGGATCTACTTTTTAATATTGTCTGTCACTGTGATCTACTGGTACACATGTTAAATGTATGCATATTTTAACTTTAATTTATTGCATACTGAAGTATAGATCATGTGTGTCCCACTAATAATAGCAGCATTGGCACAATAACATTGTAGATCTGTTGCTACAAGTATGGGTCATCATACTAAAAGGGACATGAAACCCACATTTTTTTCTTTTATGTTTTAAAAAGAACATGTCATTTTAAGCAACTTTCCAATTTACTTATAATAGCTAATTTGCTTAATTCTCTTGATATCCTTTGTTAAAAAACATTTCTGAATAGAATCAGTAATTGCTGATTGGAGGCTACAGATAGATGCATCACATGATTGGCTCTACCTGTGTATTTCTATTTCTTCAACAAAGCATATCTAAAGAATGAAGCAAATTAGATAATAGAAGTACATTTAAATGTTGTTTAATATTGCATGATCTATCTGAACCACACCAAAAAAATTGGATTTCCTGTCCCTTTAAGCAGCATCAAAAGTCTAACAGCTCAGGTAGCATGATAGTTAGGAAGTCTAAGTAACATCTCTCATCATATCCCCACATGAAGCTGTCACTAGCTCCTCTCTTTTTTTCTAAAAGCTTTAGCTATTATTGATATACAGATCAGTGCAGAGGATACATAAATTATTATTTTCCTTTAACACGGCAACCCCAACACATCAATTTAACCCTAACCACAACTTCTGTACCTTTAAAGTAATTAAACCCCAGCACAATTGATCCTAAATGCAAACTGATTCCCTTTTCCCCTTAACAAAATAAACTCTGTGATTAACCCAACCCCCTCAGCATAATTCAATCTAATCCGTAAAGTGTATGACCATCTTATTTACTTTGCAAAGGAAAATAAAGGATGTTAATACAACATTTTGTTAAAGTAAGCAACATGGGATCATAATGATTATTTCTGACCATTTAACTAACAGGCAAAGTAATAACAACATCATTAGTTACATCAATTAAATACTATCCTTTATGACTGAACATTTCCTGTTTAGAACTTTGGTCAAGGGGTTAAAGCTTAAATATATACTAATGCTGCATTGTCTTTCTTTTATATAAGGCCCTTTTTGGATGACTGAACCACCCAACACCTTGTTGTTCTTATTATCTATTTCTAGGACATCCCACCGTGTTGTTTTGGGTGAATTTGATCAAAGCTCTAACGAGGAAGCAGTTCAAGTTAAGAAAGTTGCCCAGGTAAATAAACATCTAGCATCATATTTCTTATAATAAAGATTAGTATTGAACTGTTTTGCAATCTTTTAATACCAATAGAAATTGTAATGTTAGGTCATTTATTTCCTTAATGTTATATTTTCATGACTCCATGTTCACAAGCAGGAGAAATCAAGTGAATGCATTCCCCTTGCACCCTTTGGTCTATGTAATAATGAACATTTTAAAAATGAGGAAAATTGCTTAATATACCTCACCTGGAAATCTACTGCAAAGTCTTCTGATTAAGACACAAAGGGGCCGATTTACTGTAGCGATCATGTCCGCCGCACATCGATAAATGCAGACAGCATACGCTGTTGGCATTTATCATTGCACAAGCAGTTCTGGTGAACTGCTTGTGCAATGCCGCCCAATGCAGATTAACCGGCCAATCGGCTGCTAGTAGGGGTGTCAATAAGGCCAATCATATAGGATCGGGCGGATTGAAGACCGCAGCCTCAGAGGCAGCGAACAAGTTATGGAGCAGCGGTCTTTAGACTGCTGATTCATAACTACTGTTATCGGCGAGTCTGAAGGCTTGCGTGGAAACAGGGGCCCAATCACTTAATTTCCTGCAAATAATCCCATCCACTTATTTATCTAGAAACACAGTGAAATAACATTTATAGTTCCTACAGTTAAAGGGACAGCTATCTCCTTCTGCACTTTTTAACTACAATGCACACTCATGCCAAATCCAAATGTAGATGATTATAATTGGTCAGCAAATGTCATTTAGTTTGGGAACACATACATTTAGATAAAGTAAAATTGCATTATTTATTTGAATATTATCCTTAGATATGAAGATACAGTTTTACATAACTTCTAATTTGCATTTACAATCCATTCAAATAAATGACAGGATTGTTTTCATAAATTATTGTACAACACTCTGCATTCCTCATTTATAAATGCCTAGCTCTAAGATACATAACACATACTGTATGTCACTACCCACTCATATACAGTCTGATCTAGTGTATTATCCTTATTTACTTGTTGTGTCTTAATTTAAAAATATCTGCTTAGATTGTAAATTTGAAAAGCCTCTTACGGTGTTGGACTTTGTAAAAAACCATACTTAGTATACACAATCTGAAGGATACTTAGAAAAATCCATATTGATACAAACCTATAAAATAGAAAAATAGCAATCCTTGAATCTCATCTTTCTTTTTTTTATTGTTTTTTTAGGTATTTAAGCACAAACAGTTCAATATGTTTACTATCAAGAATGATATTACCTTGATTAAACTTGACTCCAAAGCTAACATAAAAGATGCTACTGTGTCCCCTGTGTGCCTGGCTGAGACCACAGACAACTTCAGTGGTGGGATGAGATGTGTCACTACCGGATGGGGATTGACAGACTCCACTGGTAAGATCAGTTATGGTTGTGAGGGGGCTTCAGTCTTATTCTCTTAACTGCTCTTGTTTTGAGATTGAAAAAGTCATGGGCCAAATACATACTGTTAATTAGATGTCATAGTTTAGTGAAAAAACACTTCACTCTTGTACTGTAATATTTATTAGTAATATCTATTTGTAATACATCATCATTTTAAAGACATCTTCATGAAGAAAATAATAACAGGACAGTAGGAACATGGATATATAATCAGAGACAGAATGATTAAATGATTTGCTCCCTAGAGAGCTTACAATCTAAAAGCAATTGTTCACACTATACAGTGAGGTGATTGTTGGGCTGGGGTTTTCAGGGAGAAAGAGCATTTTGGTTTGGAGAACTAGCCTTGCACGTAAGTTAGGGACTTTATGGAAGATGTGACAGTCCACTCTGAATAGGTAGGTAAACCTTCCGCCAACACATTAAACCACAAAATTCCTTTTTCAGCATCTTATAGATAGCAACTACCAGTTTGTTCCTGTCTTTGGTATTCCTTTTTATAGAAAGAACACAGATTAATTTCAAAAGTATTTTATCAAATTTTTGTGTAGCAATTCATTTGTGTGGCTTGACTGAGACCTAGCTTTGTGGTCTTTGGATGGACTAAGACAATAAATGTATAACTGTCAATAGTACACTTTGCAAGCAGCAAAAAAGTGCCTAACACGTCACTGACAATAGTATATATTAGTAAATAGCAGGAATCCTCTACTAAGAAATATAACTGATTGTTTTACCTTTTAATCTACAAACAATTACTCTTAAATATACGTATGTTTAACAAATGTTCCCCTTATCTTAGCTAATCAAACACCTGCAAGACTTCAGCAGGCAGTTCTCCCTCTCTTAACCAACACTGAATGCAAGACATATTGGGGCAACAAAATTGCTGATGTTATGATCTGCGCAGGAGCTGCTGGAGCCTCATCTTGCATGGTAAGTTCCTTGTAATACCCTGTACCAAGTGATCCTATCTGGTCTTTTGGAGAAGACTCTAATCAATATTAAAGGGACATATCATTTGAAATGAAACCTTCATGATTAAGAAAGAATATATTTCAGCTTAACATTAAAAAAACCTCTTTCTCTTGGTAATCTTTGTTGAAATGTATCTTATTTTCAGGACAGTATACTAGTAAGATCAGGAGTGTGCATGTGTGATGAGAACTTTATTTCTCAATATACTTACAAGCTCTAAAGCATATCTCATTATGTTTTTATGGAAAGCTAATTATCAACAAAGGATACAGAGAGAAGGAGTGTTTTTTTATTGCTCTATCTGAATCATAAACTTTTAATTTTTACTTCCATGTCCCTTTAATGAATGAGGTATGTATCATTCAGTAGACCATGATAGATGAATACAGCCTGTAAAAGCAAACTACTTGCGGACACTGCAAATTTCTCCAGACAATAATTTAAAATGCTACGGCACTGTAGGACAACACTATCTAATCAAAGCTTGCGGCTCCACTAGCTGTAACATTTGTCTACTGGTTTATTATACATGTAAACCATCAGACATGTCTATGGCTGATTAGCAAAACTCACTGGCATGAAAATAAATCACACATTTTTTTGTTGAGCATTATATTGTGACGTATATGTGTCTCTCCTTCACATCCAGCACCTGCATAGTGAGATAAACAGCTCTCAAACTATCATTTGCCTTTCTAAAATTATCTGAGGTACCTCATTGTATTGATGAGACTTCTTATATAATCTTACTAGAAGATAGAGTTTCAAGAGTTGGGCTCTATGTGCTTGACCACTGACCATTTAAAAAAAAAAAAAAAAAAGATGCATTTCACACATAATTAGTGTTGCTCCATTTTGGTTATTTTTTCCATCACATCATAGATAAAAGTACATATGAGCAATAGTAAGGGCAGTTATAGACAAATACACAAATACAGTCACTATAGACATATCTGCATAGAGGTAATTAATATACATATAGTTACACACGTAATACACATGTACATACAAAGTACTAAATAAAACACATTTATACACACAAAACATATAGATAGCCTTGTAGATGCACAAATTACACAAAAACACACACAATGCACTCATATTATGATCCTATATAGATTCCTACAAAGCCACATACAGAATACACAGCCAAATACATAGATATCCATTAGCATTGTGAATATGGTTGTCAAAGCTTTCCCTCCCGGCTTGTGGCTTTATGGTGTCTCAATTTTTGGGGGGATTTCTTGAATGTTAATTTGCTATGTATGTGTCTCCCCTGAAAATTCAGAACCTGCATAGACTTCTTAGATTATCTTGCCAGAGTTTTGTAATCAAAAGGTGTGAGAATCAGACATGATATTAGTAAAACGTGATACATGATTTTACATTTAAAAATATGTCTTGCCCAACCTCCAGGTACTGGCTGTTTTCTGTATATACTGAATAGCTATTTTATAAACAGATAAAAGTCTGTGGATACAAATCCAGTCATTCATTTCTTCTCTGTCTCTTTTAGGGTGATTCTGGTGGACCATTGGTTTGTCAGAAGGATAATGCGTGGACTTTAGTTGGTATTGTGTCCTGGGGAAGTGGCACTTGCTCCCCATCATCTCCTGGAGTATATGCCAGAGTCACAGCTCTCAGGGACTTTATTGACCAGATTGTTGTTAATAACTAATCTATTTGTTCATCTGAAATAAGTCTGTTTAAATAAATGTATCTTGCATTAAAACTTTGTCATGCTCTTTTCTTCTAAAAACACAAGTGGAATGTTTTTTTCTATCTCTATCTATCTATCTATCTATCTATCTATCTATCTATCTATCATCTATCTATCTATCTATCTATCTATCTATCTATCTATCTATCTATCTATCTATCTATCATCTATCTATCTATATATCTATCTATCTATCTATCTATCTATCTATCTATCTATCTATCTATCTATCTATCTATCATCTATCGCATAAAAATTCAGAAATTATAATTCTTTGATTGAATAATATATTATTGTGCTAGTCCTAAAGCCTGTTCACACAGGCCGTTTTTTGCAGTACAGTGGTCCCACCCCTTGCTCTCTCTCTCCCCCTCTCTTTTGCACTCTCTCCCCCTCTCTTTTGCGCTCTCTCTCTCCCTCTCTTTTGCGCTCTCTCCCCCTCTCTTTTGTGCTCTCTCTAGCTCCACCCCTCTTTTGCTCTCTCTCTCCCCCTCTCTTTTGCTCCCTCTCTCCCCCTCTATTTTGCTTTCACTCCCCCCTCTCTTTTACACTCTCTCTCTTCCCCATCTCTTTTGCGTTCTCTCTCTCTTTTGCGCTCTCTCTCCCCTTCTCTTTTGCGCTCTCTCTCTCCCCCTCTCTTTTGCGCTCTCTCTCTCCCCCTCTCTTTTGCGCTCTCTCGCTCCCCCTCTCTTTTGCGCTCTCTCGCTCCCCCTCTCTTTTGCACTCTCTCTCCCCATTCTCTTTTGCCTTCTCTCTCTCTTTTGCGCTCTCTCTCCCCCTCTCTTTTGCGCTCTCTCCCCCTCTCTTTTGCGCTCTCTTTCCCCCTCTCTTTTGCACTCTCTCTCCCCCTCTCTTTTGTGCTCTATCCCCCTCTCTTTTGCGCTCTCTCTCCCCCTCTCTTTTCTGCTCTCTCTCTCTCCCCCTATCTTTTGCGCTCTCTCTCCCCCCTCTCTTTTGCGCTCTCCCCCCCTTTTTTTTTTGCTCTCTCTCTCTCCTTTTTTTTTGCTCTCTCTCTCCATCCCTCTCTTTTGCTTTTTCTTCATCCCTCTCTTTTGCTCTATCTCTCTCCCCCTTTCCCCCCTCTATTTTGCTCTGTCTCTCTCCCCTCTCTTTTGCTCTCTCTCCATCCCTCTCTTTCTTTTGCAAGATGCACAAAGTCCACGGATTCATCCTTACTTGTGGGATATTGTCCTTCCTGACAGGAAGTAGCAAAGAGAGCACCACAGTAGAGCTGTCTATATAGCTCCCCCCTTAACTCCACCCCCCAGTCATTCTCTTTGCTGGCTCTAAGCAGGAAGAGTAAAGAGAAGAGGTGTTAAACTGTTAGTTTTTATTTTATCTTCAATCAAGAGTTTGTTATTTTTAAATGGTACCGGTGTTGTACTATTTACTCTCAGGCATAGATGAAGATTTCTGCCTGGAGGATGATGATCTTAGCATTTGTAATTAAGGTCCACTGCTGTTCCCACAGAAGCTGAGGAGTACAGGAAAACTTCAGTGTGAGGAACGGTTCTTGCTATACAGCAATGAGGTATGTTCAGTCATTTTTCTGCAGAGACTGGGTTAACTCAGAAAGACTGACAGTATCCCCATTAGTGGAAGGGTAAGCAGTAATCCTAGTGTGAAAGAAGCTTTACTATCTTGCATAAAGGGCTAAGTTTTTTGGGCACTTTTGCCTAGATTTAGAGTTCTGCGGCCAAAGGGGTGCGTTAGATGCGCGTGCTTTTTTTCCCACGCACCTTTTAAATACCGCTGGTATTTAGAGTTCACAGAATGGCTGGGTTTTCAGTTCGTTAGGCTCCAAAAAGGGAACGTAGAGCATAATTTAACGCCACTGCAACTCTAGATACCAGCGGTTCTTATGGAAGCGGCCAGCTTCAAAAACGTGCACGATTCCCCCATAGAAAACAATGGGGCTGTTTGAGCTGAAAAAAAACCTAACACCTGCAAAAAAGCCGCGTTCAGCTCCTAACGCAGCCCCATTGTTTTCTATGGGGAAACACTTCCTACGTCTGCACCTAACACTCTAACATGTACCCCGAGTCTAAACACCCCTAACCTTACGCTTATTAACCCCTAATCTGCCGCCCCCGCTATTGCTGACACCTGCATTTATTATTATTAACCCCTAATCTGCCGCTCCGTACACCGCCACCTACATTATAGCTATGTACCCCTAATCTGCTGCCCCTAACCCCGCTGACCCCTATATTATATTTATTAACCCCTAATCTGCCCCCCAGAACGTCGCCGCCAGCTACCTACACTTATTAACCCCTAATCTGTCGAGCGGACCGCACCGCTATTATAATAAAGTTATTAACCCCTAATCCGCCTCACTCCCGCCTCAATAACCCTATAATAAATAGTATTAACCCCTAATCTGCCCTCCCTAACATCGCCGACACCTAACTTCAATTATTAACCCCTAATCTGCCGACCAAATCTCGCCGCTACTGTAATAAATGTATTAACACCTAAAGCTAAGTCTAACCCTAACACTAACACCCCCCTATGTTAAATATAATTTAAATCTAACGAAATAAATTAACTCTTATTAAATCAATTATTCCTATTTAAAGCTAAATACTTACCTGTAAAATAAACCCTAATATAGCTACAATATAAATTATAATTATATTATAGCTATTTTAGGATTTATATTTATTTTACAGGTAACGTTGTATTTATTTTAACCAGGTACAATAGCTATTAAATAGTTAAGAACTATTTAATAGCTAAAATAGTTAAAATAATTACAAAATTACCTGTAAAATAAATCCTAACCTAAGTTACAATTAAACCTAACACTACACTATCAATAAATTAATTAAATAAAATACCTACAATTACCTACAATTAAACCTAACACTACACTATCAATAAATTAATTAAATAAAATACCTACAAATAAATACAATGAAATAAACTAACTAAAGTACAAAAATTAAAAAAGAACTAAGTTACAAAAAAATTAAAAAATGTTTACAAACATCAGAAAAATATTACAACAATTTTAAACTAATTACACCTACTCTAAGCCCCCTAATAAAATAACAAAGACCCCCAAAATAAAAAAATGCCCTACCCTATTCTAAATTACAAAAGTTCAAAGCTCTTTTACCTTACCAGCCCTGAACAGGGCCCTTTGAGGGGCATGCCTCAAAGAATTCAGCTCTTTTGCCTGTAAAAAAAACACATACAATACCCCCCCCCCAACATTACAACCTACCACCCACATACCCCTAATCTAACCCAAACCCCCCTTAAATAAACCTAACACTAAGCCCCTGAAGATCTTCCTACCTTATCTTCACCATACCAGGTTCACCGATCGATCCAGAAGAGCTCCTCCGATGTCTTGATCCAAGCCCAAGCGGGGGGCTGAAGATGTCCATGATCCGGCTGAAGTCTTCATCCAAGCGGGAGCTGAAGAGGTCCATGATCCGGCTGAAGTCTTCTATCAACGGCATCTTCAATCTTCTTTCTTCCAGATCCATGTTCACCCCTCCCGACGCGGAACATCCATCTTCACCGACGACTTCCCGACGAATGACGGTTCCTTTAAGGGATGTCATCCAAGATGGCGTCCCTCGAATTCCGATTGGCTGATAGGATTCTATCAGCCAATCGGAATTAAGGTAGGAAAATTCTGATTGGCTGATGGAATCAGCCAATCAGAATCAAGTTCAATCCGATTGGCTGATTTAATCAGCCAATCAGATTGAGCTCGCATTCTATTGGCTGTTCCGATCAGCCAATAGAATGTGAGCTCAATCTGATTGGCTGATAGGATCAGCCAATCGGATTGAACTTGATTCTGATTGGCTGATTCCATCAGCCAATCAGAATTTTCCTACCTTAATTCCGATTGGCTGATAGAATCCTATCAGCCAATCTGAATTCGAGGGACGCCATCTTGGATGACGTCCCTTAAAGGAACCGTCATTCGTCGGGAAGTCGTCGGTGAAGATAGATGTTCCGCGTCGGCGGGATGAACATGGATCCGGAAGAAAGAAGATTGAAGATGCCGTTGATAGAAGACTTCAGCCGGATCATGGACCTCTTCAGCTCCCGCTTGGATGAAGACTTCAGCCGGATCATGGACATCTTCAGCCCCCCGCTTGGGCTTGGATCAAGACATCGGAGGAGCTCTTCTGGATCGATCGGTGAACCTGGTATGGTGAAGATAAGGTAGGAAGATCTTCAGGGGCTTAGTGTTAGGTTTATTTAAGGGGGGTTTGGGTTAGATTAGGGGTATGTGGGTGGTGGGTTGTAATGTTGGGGGGGTATTGTATGTGTTTTTTTTACAGGCAAAAGAGCTGAATTCTTTGGGGCATGCCCCGCAAAGGTCCCTGTTCAGGGCTGGTAAGGTAAAAGAGCTTTGAACTTTTGTAATTTAGAATAGGGTAGGGCATTTTTTTATTTTGGGGGTCTTTGTTATTTTATTAGGGGGCTTAGAGTAGGTGTAATTAGTTTAAAATTGTTGTAATATTTTTCTGATGTTTGTAAATATTTTTTTATTTTTTGTAACTTAGTTCTTTTTTATTTTTTGTACTTTAGTTAGTTTATTTCATTGTATTTATTTGTAGATATTGTATTTAATTAATTTATTGATAGTGTAGTGTTAGGTTTAATTGTAGGTAATTGTAGGTATTTTATTTAATTAATTTATTGATAGTGTAGTGTTAGGTTTAATTGTAACTTAGGTTAGGATTTATTTTACAGGTAATTTTGTAATTATTTTAACTATTTTAGCTATTAAATAGTTCTTAACTATTTAATAGCTATTGTACCTGGTTAAAATAAATACAAAGTTACCTGTAAAATAAATATAAATCCTAAAATAGCTATAATATAATTATAATTTATATTGTAGCTATATTAGGGTTTATTTTACAGGTAAGTATTTAGCTTTAAATAGGAATAATTTATTTAATAAGAGTTAATTTATTTCGTTAGATTTAAATTATATTTAACTTAGGGGGGTGTTAGGGTTAGACTTAGCTTTAGGGGTTAATCCATTTATTACAGTAGCGGCGAGATTCAGTTGGCAGA